>NW_016164137.1:0-25052 GCF_001687245.7 Rhagoletis zephyria | reverse complement strand
TTATGTCAAAAAGTAGTTAGTTACGAGTTAGTTACATCAAATGCAGAGGTAACCACCCTTGACTAAATCTAATGCAGAGGTAACCACCCTTGACTATTTCACGGCCATCGCCATAGAAATATAGTTGCATAGCTTTCCTCAAAGGAAATATACAAATATTAGTGGCCTTTAGTTCCTTCCTAATCAACTTAAAGTTAGCTTATAGTTAGATACATTTCCTGCAGGGTACCTATAACCTTCTATTATAACACAATGATATACTTGGACATATGTACATTAGGGTGGTCCAAAAATGCATGTGAAAAAGTAAACTCGAATTTGAATGCTCTCACCCCTAGAATTGTTCTATAAAGGAAATAATATACACTCTTTTTATTTCGAAATCAAAAAATATTTAGGTAGTGCTCAAAGCGCTCAAAGTTTTTCATGTGGGGCAAAAAAAATGTTCGTGGAAATGGTATGCAATTCTCGGAAACCAATATTTTTCGTTCGGAAAACCTTGTTGCTCTTTAGGAGGCTTCCAATAATAATATCCCATTTTTTATTTTATTTTTTAATACTGGCCATTTTTATGGGTTCCCCGTCTTTTTGGTTTTTAGGGGACCTTAAAAAAATATTTAATATTAAAAAATGGTTAAATAAACAATTGGCTATTATTATTATCGAAAGTCGTTTGAAGAGAAATAAAGTTTTCCGTTCGAAAAGTATTGATTTTCAATAATTCTATACCATTTCTACGAAAATTTTTTTCTTCATATAAAGTGCATGGAAAACTTTGAGCGCTTTGAGCGACCTCTACATTTTTTTTGTTTCAAAGGAAAAAAAGGGTATAATTTTTCTCGGTAGAGACAGCATTAAAATTCCGACTTTACTGTTTTGGTGTCACACTTTTGAAACTTTACAGATATGTATGTTGTATTTGGGTACCAACTTTCATTGCCTCTAATATGAACATTCTATCTAGAAACTTCCCAAAGTTATTAAAAAACGATTTGATTTTTTCGAGTGACAATGAAAAGACGAATAATTTCGGTACTTTTTCACCTAAGTTAACGTTTTAAGGCTAAAACCTTTCAAATGCTTGATTTCTTTTGTATTGAACTTATTTCTAGAACTCATTGATTGAAATAATTGCATGAAGAATGCTTTAGCGTTTTTTTTCCTGGCGAGAGAAGGGAGTGACACTAAAATAACAACTCGTGAAGTTTGCTGATATATATATGGGCATTCCCATGGTGGCGCACGTGACAGTCGTACGATTTCAATGTGATACAAAAAAGGAATACCATTTGTTTTCTTTAACTTTTTTGGGCCATTGTATAGCACATAATTAGCTCTATATTTAACCGAAAAATGAAATCAATCGAACTGCTTGGTCCTGAAATATAAACATTTAAAGAGAGGTCCGTTACGTGACAAAAAATGGAAGTTGATTTTTTCTTTTCTTACAAAATCGCAAAACTCTGCGAATTGTGGATGGCCTATTTTCATGAAACTTATTTTAATATGATTTGGAGCAATTCTAGTTGTTTTTAGAGTTTTTTGAATTAATGCAAATTGTTTCAATTCTCTTTTACAACCCCAAGTGTGAAACGTGACGTGACGTGGCGTCACGTGACATAAATTTCCATCGTTATATTTTTGTTAATATTGCTTTTAAATGAATTTTTAACGCAAATAAAACATGTATTTTATGTAGAATATACTTTATATTTTGACTTCAGCGCCAATTCAGGGTCAATTTATTGGAAATCTATGATTTATTATGATTCAACCACATGCGCCAAATTCGCACCAAATCGGACCATAAATACGGTTTTTCGAAATATCCCGACCTTCGCACCACCTAGGAAGATCATTTTATGCAAACGTGACTCTACTTACATAGCCAGTATATATTTTAAAAAGCAGACAAATCGGCCCGTAAATACGTTAGATATAAAACTTTTATTTTTTTTGTCGGGGCGGACCTTCCGCTGGAAACACCCATATGCATTAGAGTGGTTCTTAAAGTATAAAAATCTAAATTGTATATGGGGCGCCGCTTCATTTTCTTCTGTGTACAGAAAGAAGACATCCACGAAAATTTTAAAATTCTTTTTTAAAACAAATTTTTGAGGGCTCGCTATCAAAGTTTTTAAAAATTAAAATTTTTTTAAACATATCACAAAATGTGTACTTGTAATCTGATAAATCACATATTATTGAAACTGGTCAATATAAATTCATACACTCACTGAGTTACATATATCTGGTGAAGTTAAAAATTTTGTCGAATTTTTGCGATTTTTTTATAGGAACTCAAAATTTTCGAACCCTGGTAGCGACCCCTCAAATATTTTATTTTTTAATTTTCGTGGATGGTTTTATTTTGTACGCAGATAAAAATGAAGGGGTGCCTAAAGCTTTTGATATTTTTAAGGATCACCCTAATATACATTTATTAACATTTTTGCTTAGCTCCTATTATTTGAGCATAAAAATCAAGTGTGTGATTGTTTTTTTTCATGAGTGTTCTAAACTTACATAAATATATGTGTATGCATACAACAATGTAATATATGGGCATATACATATCGTCGTTTAAAGTACAAAACCGCGTAACTTCATTCTGCAAAACCGCGTAACTGACATTTGCTGCCAAAAATCGGATTTGCTCACACAAGCTCTTGGCTCAATCCTTATCCATTCGTCCTCAAATATACTAGCCAGAAATACGATTGCTTTTTAAAAAAGAGAACCAATTTGAAATATGAGTGTCTTTTCTTTCTAGAAAAGAATTTATGCAACCTCACATACGCGGTTTTGCATGTTGTTGATATATAGTACATATATGTACGTATATGTCCATATATTACATCTTTGTAGCATAACCGTGAAGAATATATGGACATACTTACTTATACAATCGTTCATTTTCATTCTGAGCGAACAACAGAATCAAAAGGTCATTGGAGAGCATCGCGATTGAATTTAACGAGTAATTTGATTTGCTCTGATTTATTTGGGGCAATTAAACTAAATAGATGAATAGATTGAAATATACAGTAAACGCGTGTGCAGAGTGACGAAAACGGAAAATTTATCACTCTTACGCCAAGGACAGCTGGATTGATGGAATTTCTTATTTGGGCAGAAACTATGCTGCTGAAAATTCTCGCATGGGTAAAAAGTGCTTATAAGAATAATTACAAAAATTTTTTACTGAGCATACATTGTTGGTAACTTGAAAACTTGACGTAAATTGTTGGACATTTAAAAACTGGACATAAAATTTGGACATAAATTTTTGGCCACTTAAAAACTGGACATAAAATTTGGGCAGCTAAATAAACTAGACATAAATTTTTGGTCATTAAAAAGTGAACACAAATTATTGGGCTGTTATAACACTAGACACACATACATATGTATGTACTAGGGCTGGGAACTCTATTCGGATTTTCGATCATCAGGATATTCGAATATCTGATTAAAAAATCCAAATGACCGGATAGCTATTAACCGAATATCCTGATTTTCTAATTTGAAACTAACAGTAAATGAACAATGATTTGTGTATTAATGAAGTGTTTCATTATTTATTTTGCGACTTAATAGATTCAGTAATTTAGTTTTTTTAATGTTAAGAAAATCCGGTAACCAATGAACTGATATTAACCGTATAGTCACTTGCCCTAAAATGTACATGCTTTTTTGTATATTAACAAGTAATTTTTAGCAAAAAAAAAACCGACTTCAACTCTCATATAAAAAAAAAATATATATATATATATCTCATGATCCGCTGATCGGATCTTAACCAGATTAGTATGGGACCACCTCTGAGACACTACCTTTCCGATGCAAAAAGAATTATCGAAATCGGTTGACGTGGTCCAAAGTTATGCGGTAACATANTCTTAATTAGGATATACATAAATTTCGAGTCCAAAATTGGTGAGCTCCTGTAACCACATCGCCGATTGCCAAACACTTATAGAATATTCCATACAGCAAAATTTGAAATATTGCTTTTAATTAATTAATTTTATTAATCACAGCTAAACCGAAAACCCATATTCTATTCAATTACTGGTTAATTTACTAAAGCAGCCCAAAATGCTTCCCAATTATTTTGCAAACACAATAAAATTTATAATTTACATATCGCACGCAGCATTAAAATGTGAAACACGTAATTGGGCGCAAAAATTCAGCATTACTTTGAAAATGTTGTATTAACTCAATTAATTACTTGAGTATTGGTTTGGTCAGAGTACAACAATGACTGGATATATGCAACTTTTTAGCGAGAAATTACATTACGCGCATTATAATACATTTTTGCATCTCTACCATTTGCAAATATCCAATATTCAATGGAATGTTTATATGGTAACTAATAAAATGTGTGCTTATTATGTTATTCGCACTTTCGAGTGCTGACTAACTGGGTGCATGCATAACTACTGCATAGTGTACATACACACATAAATATGTATGTATGAGTGAAGTCATGCTGCATACCAATGGAAATCAGCAAATAAATGGCCAAAAATGGCATGGCATGGCAGCAATGAAATAATGAAAATGATATTATACAGACGACAAAATGAAAATACGCTTCGCAATTACATTTTTGCAATTTGCGTACATTGTTCGATGAGATGGGCGTCACGAAGTGTGAATATACGTACTGTACATATTAAAATTGTGCGCAATAAATAGCTGCGAAATGGTAGTAATAATAATAAGGAGCAAAAATGTTATTTAGTTATCTCGCACAGGCGTAAAATGGGTTGCCATGGTGGGCAAATTTTCTGTAAAACCACATATTTGATTAATTATTTTTGAGTTAAAAATATGTAAACAAATTACTTACATTTATGAAAAAGTAAGTCGGCCGCTGTGGTGTAGTGGTAAGCAGTGCGCGCTTCCACTCATCAGCACCTGGGTTCAAGCCCTGGTCAAAGCAACATCGCAAAAAAAAATATAGAAAAACCTCCGAGTGTATTTCTGCCATGAAAAACAGCTTCTCATAAAAATAAAATCGCCGTTCGGAGTCGGCGTAAAACTGTAGGTCCCTCCGCTTTGTGTGACAACATCAAGGCGCACGCCACAAGTCGGAGGAGAAGCTCGGCCAAACACTAACATATGTGTAAGCGCCAATCTATTATTATTATTATTAAGTTGCTTTTAACAAACTTAAAAAGTAAGCCTTACTATCGGCCGGAGGTTCAATGAGAGTTTATTTAAATGGTCGTCATGAAATAATCAAAATACTTCCTCCGCAAAAAATTTATGACTTTTGGAGAGCTTGAAATAACATGGTACGTTCGGATAGTAGTAAGTGAAATCTGGTCGGAAAGAACTAGAACGGGGCACTTGAGATCAGTGAACTTTGGAATAAAAAAACTTACTCCACGAAACAAAACCATTGATGTATCATGCTTTAAGAGCCGTAAGACCCGAAAATACGACGAGAAAAAATTTTTTTTTTCAAAATGGCCTCGCAAAAATGCCTTAGACTCAGGGATGTACGCGAGCTTTATTTTCTGGAATGTACGCTGGTACACAGAAGGTTCAAATATGGATAATAAAATGTATCTGAGTATTTATGGATCCGGAATTAAATTTGTAATTACCATAGCCCGATGACTGACTGTGCTTCAAAATGAAGTGTTAGCAATTTCCGTCTATGTCATAATAAACTTTGAACAGTGATTTAAGGCGTTAACTCAGGGGAGTGACAGAATGCTTTAGAGCTAATACCATGTTGTTCAATGGTTTGAATGGGTTGATATGGTTGCCGGCATTCAATAGGGAAAAGAGACAAACTTGAGCGCAGTCAGCATTACCGTTTGAGAGCTCCATCCGCGAGCATAGAAATATAACCTATTGGACTTGTTAATATATGGTAAAGTCATTCAGGTAGGCCCCCGCTAGGGAAGAGCAGTGACAGACATTGTAATCTATATTTTCAATTTCTTCTAGGAGAATGAGTGAGTTGGACCTTTGACTTATGGAAGCAGCGAAAGATTTTTCTTCGAACATCTTTTATTTACCTTTTCGGAGAAATGTTGTTTAAGCCATGCCTCTCTGCTACAGCGGTCTAGGAAAACTTATAAATCCCTCGAAAAGGCGGTACCTCCTAAAAAGCTCCCAAAAGTACAGCAGAATCCTAAAAATTCCGAACAACCACGAAGAATAACGAAATATCTCGATAACGGCGAAAGGTTAGGAAAAGTACTAAAAAGTACTCGAAAAGTAGCAAAAGGTTTCGAAAATTTGCTGAAGACATCTCGCAATTTAAAAAAAAAACTCGAAAAACTAGGAATAATAGACCAAATTTGCAAAAATATCGAAAACCACCAGAAAATCTCAAAACATTTACATTTCTTTTTGACTATGTCTCAAAAAAAGAAAAAGAAAATCACTTGAAATCCAGAAAAAATTTCGATAGATCCCGAGAGACTCGCAGATTCCAAATAACATTCCGAAACTTTCCGAAAAGTACTAAAAAAATCCCAAAAATATGGTAAAAAGTCTCACACAAAAATAACAAAAAAATACAAAAAAAAACAGTCCCGATTGTTTTTATAAAGATCCAAAAAAAAAATCCAAGAAAGTATGGAGAAATCTCTTGAAATCATGGTTAAAAAAAAAGTAAGGAAATTTTGAATTTTATTTATGAAAATGAAAAGCAAAAGCAAAAATTAGCGGCATTTCTTACTCAAGATATCAAAAATAAAAATTTTTATCAGGGCTGCAAACCGGTTTTGAACCGAACCGGTTTTTGAACCGAACCGTCGCTTTTTTCGGGCTTCGAACCGAACCGTTTTTATTTTTAAATGCCAAAACCGAACCGAAACCCATCCCAAAAAAATGGTTCGGTTCGGTTCAAAATGAAAATCCACTACAGCATTTTTCAAGTTTTGTAATACACAAATTTGTCTAAAAATGCAACCGGTATAGTAAAACTGCAGACATTTTTTTGTGTAATGGCTACTACGCGAGTTGTAATTTCATCCATATAAAGAATGCTTGATTTTTTCAAATATGGAAAAATGCTTAGCAACGCCAGCAAAAACCAAATTTCAAAAACTCGTTTTTTTTATTGCTGGTTAAAAAGTTTGGAGCTTTGATGCAACGTTATTGAAGTTTGCAGTTTTTCAAATTTTCTTCAAAGTTTGAAATTTGGATTTATGTGCTTGTTATTATATAACGAGCTATACTTTTATAAAAAATTTGTGAACATTAAACCAACAAAAGAAAAATAGTCCACTGCCGCAGTCATATTAGTACGACCATAGGTATACTTGTACATATGAAGTTGAGGCCTACATAGTGTAAACCCCAATTGAAAATTAGGGTTTCAATATTAAGCCAAGATTTTGAGGATCAATTCAAAATTCTGATTATGCTGTTTTGTCTACCCGACTAGCTAGGCTCACCTTTGTCCTAACCTTAAAAAGTTTATTAAAATTTGTCTAATTTCGCCTTAATCGAGTTGATTTTAAATAATTTTTTTGTTGAAGGTATTATGCGTTTTATTCCATACAAAAAATTTAAAAATGTTAAAAAAATTTAAAAATTGTCAAAAACCAACTTAAAACATAAAAATTTTCCCTAGAAATTCTTATAAAAATATTTGCAATTTAGATGAGACTGTGCAGAATATTTATAATTTTTTCACAAAGTTTAAAACTTGGACTTATATGCTTAAAAAATAAACATAAATGAACAAAAGAAAAATAGCCAAAACTTGATAAAATGTCGTGTCCCTATTTATTTTTCCACCACTATACTAGGGATAGGTAGGAGAGGGGTTGAAATTCGATATTTTGTTACACACAGTTATGCCAAATTTAGTTTAGCTATTTTTGAAAATGAACGCGAATTCGAATTCGATTTTGTCCGTCCGAATTTTAGCACCCCAAAGTTCGATTCGAAAATTCGCCATTTTGGAACTAAAATTCGATTAAATTCGAATCTCGAAGCTTCGAATATCGATTTTACCCATCCCTACACTATATATTTGGGTATTTGAATTTGATCTCAGTAACAAAGCCTTTAATATTCATATTATGGATTTGTCATATTTTTGCAATATTTGTACCCTTTAGCTTAAATTGAACCATTTGAACCGAACCGAACCATGGTTCAGAGATACTCGTGAACCGGTTCTTGAACCGGTACAAGCTTTTTTCAAATAATCTAAAAAACACATTAAAAAAAAACTGTCGATAATTTTCGAAAAGTAACGAAAAAGCAAAAATCACGAAATAATTGCGCGAGGATTTCGAAATTTTTTGAGAAAACCCTACAAATCCCGAAAGGTTTTGAGAAATCTGAAAAAATTTAAGCGAACAAATTCTGGAAAAATCTTAAAATTCCAGAAAACTCTAGAAAAAAAACGATCAATGCCGAAAACTTTCTAAAAATAAAAAACAAAAACCTCACACCAAAAATCCCGAACAAATTCTGGGAAAATCTTGAACTGGAAATCCAGAAAAGGACCGACAAAATGCCAAAAAAAGGCGAAAAATTATGATGATCGCCGAAAAATCTGGAAGGATCTCAAAAAACCTGAGAAAACTCCACGAATTCCGAAAAAACATAATACTTTCAGAAAATACTAGAACACGGAACAAAGTCCCCAAAATTACTAAAACAAAAAATCCAAAAACCGCTAAATTTCTGAAAAACCTCAAAAATTAAAATTTTTTATTAATATCTTATAAATAAATAAAAACCGGTGGTCTGTGACTATTATCTGCTCCAAAAAATCTTTCAGTGTGGAAGGATTATAAAGTACCTTCGACAACTTGTTCACTTTGTCTATATTTAAAACTGTCATATTATTTACAGCCTCTGCATTCCCTATTTGTATTATTCCTAGAATTGTGGCAACCCTTCCAGACACTAATTTGTTCACGCTTCAAATCCACTTACTATCAAGCCATTACATTAAGTAGCGACATCGCATTTCCATGCGAGTTCATGTGCCATTTTATGACTCCCACAAATGCTTGCAACTGCCCAACGGGCTACTGGTGCTGTTTAACAAACTGACTACTTGATATATAACATTTTACTATTGTACAATATTATTTATGGCTACAAGCTGCATAAGTATGAATGGAGCAATGAAAGCAAGCGTAGTGCATAAAAATTGAGCACTCATGCGAAACAACTCAATATTTAGTAGAACGTAAATTACTACCAATTCAGTTATTTGGCTAAGAGCAGGGGCGTATGAGTAACATGAAATGTGAAAAATTACCAAACGTTTAGAATTNGGCTAAAAGCTGGGGCGTATGAGTAACATGAAATGTGAAAAATTACCAAACGTTTAGAATTTGTGCATTGCGCATTTTGCTACACATTTTACTTTTTTTTTTTTTGCTTCGGGGAATGCAATTCGATTTTACGTGTTATTTATGGCGTCGTCTAGAATTTTATTCTAAATCTATTTGGTGTAGCTTCATTTAAGATTTTTTCGAATTTTTTCTTCCTTTTTTAACTACAGAAAAATGAAAGTATATTAACCCGTGCATGTGAAAAGTCAATAGAAGCGTGTGTGAATGCGTCCAGCGACAAATCGAATGGTTATAAATTGTAAAAAAGCGACTGACACGTGTGTAGTACATGTATGTGCATACATGCGGCAGTGAGTTATACGTCTATGTATAGAAGTGTACCTCTGAATCAGTGATTCCCAAAGTGGTCCAGGTGGACCCCCAGAGGTCCACGGTGACGTGAAAAATATATGGGGGTCCATGAGCTGTAAATAGGTGTTCACGAATATTTATCTGGTTTCGATGTAAAGAACCAAAATGGTTGCTTGATAGCCTCTTTATTTAACTTTAATTTGTTTGAGTGGTGTATCGTGCTCTTGACTCACTGCTGCACTTACCGTCACCCTGTGTTTTCATACGTGGGGAAGCCTTAAAGGCCACCTGCATACAAAAAAGAACCGGAAGCCACCATTATCTTTTTACAGAGATTCTATAATGTTGAGTTCATTGAGACTGAATGCTGGTTTGATTCCATCGCTAAGACCAGACTCACACATTGCCCAATCTTCACTGATGGCTCCAAAACTGACTCTGGGTCATGATCTGAGGTCTTTTTCGAAGTTAATGGAGATTAGGTTCACTTTTCTGTAGGGGAAAATGCTTCGGTCTTCCAGGCTGAGGTAATTGCAATACTCAAAGCCATGGACTACTTGGTGGAACATAGGTGGAGAGGAAGGAGTTTACGTGATTCCAGTGACAACCAAGCTGCACTTAAGGCATTGGACAGCCCTCTATTTAAATATTTCCAAACTAGTTCGGCAATGCAAGTCTCGACTAAAATATGATGGTGAACATAACGAGGTTGTTTTACTCTGGGTGCCAGGTCAGAGTACCTGATTATGAGACATCTGATCATTTGGCCAGTGTTGGCTCAGACCAGGCACTCCTCGGTCCGCAGTCCAGGCACTCCCACCTTCGGTAATCGAAGCCACCATCAGAAACTGGGTGAATACTTCGCTCAGCAAAGACTGAGAGGCATCGAGGGGATGCAGTTGTTGCCTTCAATCTCACAAGGTCTATCTAACTTTTTGCTCTCACTGAGCAGACACGACACTGCAGACAACTTGCTGGACTGCTGACTAGTCACTTCACGTGGCACAAACACCTGACTGTGATAGGCGTAAATGACAAGTCTATTTGCCCATCTTGCCTTGAAGAAGATGAGACGGTGGAACACTTTTTGTGCTTCTTGCTTGCTTGGTTATTTGTCATCGATTTTTTAAACTCGTTCTTTTCCAAGGCGAATTAATATAAGGTGATAGCAGGAGTACAAAAACAACAACAAACAGTTTCTGAATTAAAAGTTTGGCGTAAAAATCTTAGCCGTTTTGATGTTTTAAGTTTTGTGTTTTAAAAATGTAATAAATATTTTTCGCCTCACTTTAAAACTCGGAGCGATCAAAATAAAAATGATGCCATTAATACAAATAAACTATTTTACATATACTCCACGTGCAAAGTCATGAGGGAGCCGAACATTTGATAAGTTTATGGTGAAGATAATGTAAATAACGCTAGCGCCCGCAGTGCTCTTAAAAAATATAACTCCGAGCGGGAGAGTATTTTGATGTATTTACGAGCTCTATTTTTTAAAACCAACAAGTGTGTAATCACATTATTTTTATAAATAGAACACAAGAAAATATTTAGCTTTTATTTTGGCCACTCTGAGTTTAGTTTCTGAATTCACCCGCGATGCAAATTTACATTGTTAGATCTAACTTTCACATTTCATTTTTTTACGAGCTTTGGGAATATTTAGAAATGTATCAGCAGGAGGTCCACCGAAACCAGTAAATTTTTGAAAGGGGTCTACGAGAAAAAAAGTTTGGGAACCTCTGCTCTGAATGTACATACATTTGTTGATGGAGCGTGTATGCGTAAATTACAATTGGAAGCACGCAAATAAATTCACTTAAATTGCTTCTAAAATTTGTATATTATGTATATTTTACGAATATTTATCAAATTCCCTGAAAAAAATTCTATGGTGCTTTTTATACTCAGCTGACGGTTGTTTGGAGCAAGCTGTGCGGAAAGATTATTTATTTTTTAGTGCAACGACAGGATTCATTATTGCGATGAAATTGACGTAGACTTTTTTTAGTATTTTCATCAATTCCAATGCCATTCTAAAGATCATGAAATAGGTTGCATATCCACATTTTCTATGATTTTGTGAGTGTATGTTGTGCAGTATTCTAAGCACATATTCCAGTTGATGCGAGTTGAAAGCTTTTATTTATCACCTTTGGCAAATGTATTTTAGAAATATGAACGAGTAGTGGAACTTTTTTAAGAGGTTGGTAACGCTTTTCAGAAATATGGATAATATTGCTTATGTTAGTCAAAGTTATAAGAGATCCAGGTTTTTTTGCGTAGTTTTGCGATAGAAGCGATTTCAAAGAAAGGTGTGGCGTTTCAAAGAGATAATTCCAAACCTATCGACAGATACATTCCTGTAAGTAGCCAAATTGGTGTCTGTCCTAGAAACAACGGTAAATATTGGCTTATTTTGGGGTCAATTTTGAGCCTTTGAAGTGCTCTAGCAGCTTATGATTTGCAGATATAATTTTCATTTTCGGGATATAGATTCTTTGGAGCAATAGAATATTACAGTACAGATTTTATAAAAATTCAACAAATATTGAGCATTTTAAAGCAAAAAATTGTTGAAAAATTTTGCAAAATTTTTTTTATTACCAAAATACTCGAAAACCGTTCGAATGATATTGTTTTTGTTTTCTTTAATCAAAACTTCAAGAGTTTCCTTTCGTTTGGTATGGGAAGTATTGGTTCATATCTTCTAAGTATGTTTATTTGATTCAAAGATATGGGCATAAGTGATTTCCCATACAAAATCACTTCGTCATCGTTTTGCAAACACGTGCATGCGTTGGAAGTGAGGGAAGGAGACAAAAAGTATGTATGTGTGCGTAACTACATATTTTGGCTTTTGATAAACAGATGGCGCAATATTTATAACCTAATCGCGCGTATGTACATATGTAAATACATACATACGTACATATGTTGATTGCAGTTAATGTGGATCTGTTTCTATTTTTTAGTAATCTATTACTACGTTTATACGCACAGAATAATCGACTTAATTGAAAGCGCATTGACACCGTACACATTTCGCTCTAGTGTTTATACTTACAGCCTTATATCGGCTTCAAAGTAACCGTCTTCAAAAGCAAACAAAATAAGCTGTTTTCATTTGACATTTTATAAGTTAACAAATGGAAAGTGATAAAAATCTAGTTTTATTCGGTATTATAAAATCGTGGCAAAGAAAAAGAACGATTATTATTAATCAGCTTTTAAATACTGATGCGATTATTTGGAATTTGAGCGGAACAGCTGATCTCCAATTCGCTTTGAGTGAGAGCGGTGTTTATACACTCTTTCTAACTGTCTGGAGAAATAAACTACCGATTTGAAATGGAGTGTGAGCCAAAACACTTCGCTCTTTCAAAGCGAATTGAAATTCAGTTTATACATATGTTTTGAATCGCGGCGAAATGAATTAAAGCGACTTATGCATGCGTATAAACGTAGTATATGTATGTCTATACATATTATAAAAAACAACACTTAGAAAAAGACCAATCCAAGAACAAAAGTAAAGGTGAGACATATACTACGTTTATACGCACAGAATAATCGACTTAATTGAAAGCGCATTGACACCGTACACATTTCGCTCTAGTGTTTATACTTACGGCTTTATATCGGCATCAAAGTAACCGTCTTCAAAAGCAAACAAAATAAGCTGTTTTCATTTGAGATTTTATAAGTTAACAAATGGAAAGTGATAAAAATCTAGTTTTATTCGGTATTATAAAATCGTGGCAAAGAAAAAGAACGATTATTATTAATCAGCTTTTAAATACTGATGCGATTATTTGGAATTTGAGCGGAACAGCTGATCTCCAATTCGCTTTGAGTGAGAGCGGTGTTTATACACTCTTTCTAACTGTCTGGAGAATTAAACTACCGATTTGAAATGGAGTGTGAGCCAAAACACTTCGCTCTTTCAAAGCGATTTGAAATTCAGTTTATACATATGTTTTGAATCGCGGCGAAATGAATTAAAGCGACTTATGCATGCGTATAAACGTAGTAATAGATAAAGAAAAGTATAAAGACAACGATAAAAATAAAAACAAAAACAAAATTGCATACCGATAAAGGCAACAATTAAGACCAAGGTAAATTTAAACACTTTACTTATATAAGGGCAAANAAGAAAAGTATAAAGACAACGATAAAAATAAAAACAAAAACAAAATTGCATACCGATAAAGGAAACAATTAAGACCAAGGTAAATTTAAACACTTTACTTATATAAGGGCAAAGGAGAAGGGGAATATGTATATGAAGAATATGATAAACATAAAAATAAAAACAAAGATAGATATAAAGAAAAAGATGAGGATGAGGATACCGATAAAAGTATAGATGAAGATAGAGGAAGAACGATTAAAATAAAGGTAGTTTTAGAGAAAAGGATATAGATAGAGGCACAGAGCCTCAATCTGGGAACTATTTCAGGATTTTATAGATTTTCAGGATTCTCGGGACTTATCGATATAATAATCGATATTTTATCGGTTTGTGGTAGATATTTTTATCTATTTTGTTATCAAAATTTTTCTCGATATTGTTATTGATTTTGCTATCGATATTTTCGGAACTTATCGATATAATGATCGATATTTTTATCGACTTTGTTATCTTATTATCGATTATTTATCGATTTTGTCATTGATATTTTTATCGGTTTTGTTATCGATATTTTTATTGATTTTGTTACCGATATTGTTACTGACTTTTCTATCGATATTTTCGGAACCTATCGATATAATGATCGATATTTTTTATCGATTTGCTTATCGATTTTTTCAGCGATTTTGTTATCGATTTTGCTATTGATATTATCATCGATTGTTATCGATATATTTATCGGTTTTGTTATCGATATTTTTATCGATTTTGTCATTAATATTTTTATCCGTTTTGTTACCGATATTTTTTATCGATTTTGCTATCGATTGTNGTTGTTTTATCGATTTTGCTATTGATATTATCATCGATTGTTATCGATATATTTATCGGTTTTGTTATCGATATTTTTATCGATTTTGTCATTAATATTTTTATCCGTTTTGTTACCGATATTTTTTATCGATTTTGCTATCGATTGTTATCACTTTTGTTGCCGATATTTTGGTCGATTTTGTTATCGACTTTATAATCAATTTTGTTATCGATTTTGTAATCGATTTTTTGATAAATTTTGTAATCGATTTTATTATTGATGTTGATAACCAATATTTTCGTCGATTTTTTTATCGATGTTTTTATAGATGTTGCTATCGGTATTATTATCTCTTTTGTTATCGATATTTTTTTCTTAGTGTGTGCTAGGGATGTAAATTTTTCGGCTTTTTCCGATCCCGGGAGTTTCGGGATGGCGTTGTCACAATCCCGGGATTCCGGGATTAGTCCCGCGATTTAGATATTCGTTACTTTACAACAACTTGAATCGAAAGAATTACTTCTATATTGTTTGAGAAAGAAGCTCTCCTACCATGAAATAAATAATAATAAATGGGGTTGAAGCCTACTTTTTTATTTAAAGTGGTGTTTTTATTTTTTTTCTCTGACCGGAGGATTAATTTTGAAGGGCTTTGTAATTTCAAAGATATGATTAATTCCAAAAATTGTTAAAAAAATTCAATATAATGTAGAATAAAAATATGGGTAACAAATGCAATAGGAAAATTCTTTAGAATTTAAAAAGTTAAAATTTTTTGTATTCACAAGGACGAATAGCTAATTTTTAAGCTGACAAAGTAAGAAGAGCGAAACTCGAGGATGTTATCGAGTTTATATAAGCCCTTAACATATAATTTTTTAAAAAACAAATGAATGGTCGCCGCGAATAATGTTGTAGTTAAGCGACATAATTATAAGTTTTCAGTTATGGAAAAAAACGTTTTTGACGACGCACATAAAGTCATTTGATTTAGTTTTCCATTTTTCGGTGTTGCAGTCTTCAAGAAACTTGCCCGTGAATGAAAATATATATCCATACATATATATCTCAAGTCAATAAAAGATTTACAAAATTTTAACGCTGGAAAAACGTTTTATGTCCAAATCCCAATAGATGACAACACGTTGTTCCGGTAAGCCTAGCATCTTTGCTGGGGGCGCTTACAACCTTTTTCGACAAATGAATATATGTAATAAATATAACAATAAGGTTTCTTTGATTGCTCTTCATAGGTCATTTTATAAAAATTGGAGAAATGCTTTTGAATAGTCTTCAATATGAAACTTGAGCAGTGAAGAGAACAAGCGCAGTTGAAAATTTGGGGAATAAAAAACCAAAATTGATATTAACACAGCTCCTTCACTTACAACTTTTTTTCACATTACCGTTTCTGGTAATTTTTTTAATACCCCTTTCCCATTTCTTCCTGAATATTCTTCCCCACTATTTATTAGTCTCTTATTTTTTTATATCATTCACATTTTCGAAATGTACTTTTCGTTGTTTACCATTATTGCACTTTTGCATTACGCTTGTTAATTCTAAATTGGCCATGGTCACCTACACTTAAAACGTTTTTCCACTCACTACTTACTTTGGAGCGTAGGTTAATGTCCGAAAACTGATGGAAATTGAGAAATTTCGCGACCTTATGACACGCGAGAGTATTTTTAACGGTAATCTGTGAAAAAACTAGTTCTGAGTAAACTGGCGCTTACAACGTTATTCGCGGCGACCATTCAAATATTGCGAAATTTCAAGGATAAAATTTTAAAATTGCATTTTCAATATTTACCAGCCCTTCTGCACCAGAAACTTGAATCTGTTTAAATTCTACAGGATTTCCGCATTAACTTTATACCCATACCTCTGCTCTAAGCATATTTTTCTGAATTTTTTAAATCATTTTTAAATTACTGACGTCAGAGTGAAAAACTAAAAACGCTATTTTACTATATTTATTTTTGAAATTTACTAGCGCGCGGTGTTATTTGTGTAATGAGCTAGACATTTAAAAAAAAAATATTAATTATTAAATAAAAAAAGACTTGGATATGCTCTTAACCATACCACATATTCTACGTTTAAATTTAGTGGCTGTATCTCCGATACAATTGACATATAATTTAAAAGATTTTATTTATTCTGAGGTCTGAAATTTTGAGGAAAAGCAATTGCTAAGTTTTTATTTATAAGGCCCATTATCATTTTTTTTAGAAAATAATAATAAAAAACGCTCAAAGGCTGAAAATGTTTGTATACTTTTACTCTTTTAAAAGCAGCGTGGCGATTTCGGAATTTCAATATGGGTGTTTCCAGCGGAAGGTCCGCCACGATAAAAAAAAATAAAAGTTTTATATCTAACGTATTTACGGGCCGATTTGTCTGCTTTTTAAAATATATACTGGCTATGTAAGTAGAATCACGTTTGCATAAAATGATCTTCCTAGGTGGTGCCAAGGTCGAGATATTTCGAAAAACCGTATTTATGGTCCGATTTGGTTCGAATTTGGCGTATGTGGTTGAAACATAATAAATCATAGATTTCTAATAAATTGACCCTGAATTGGCGCTGAAGTCAAAATATAAAGTATATTCTACATAAAATACATGTTTTATTTGCGTTGAAAATTCATTTAAAAGCAATATTAACAAAAATATAACGATGGAAATTTATGTCACGTGACGCCACGTCACGTCACGTTTCACACTTGGGGTTGTAAAAGAGAATTGAAACAATTTGCATTAATTCAAAAAACTCTAAAAACAACTAGAATTGCTCCAAATCATATTAAAATAAGTTTCATGAAAATAGCCATCCACAATTCGCAGAGTTTTGCGATTTTGTAAGAAAAGAAAAAATCAACTTCCATTTTTTGTCACGTAACGACACTCTCTTTAAATACTTATATTTCAGGACCAAGCAGTTCGCTTGATTTAATTTTTCGGTTAAATATAGAGCTAATTACGTGCTATACAATGGCCCAAAAAAGTTAAAGAAAACAAATGGTATTCCTTTTTTGTATCACATTGAAATCGTACGACTGTCACGTGCGCCACCATGGGAATGCCCATATGCAATTCATAAAACTCACGAACCAACAATTAATATCATTAATAAAATGTACAAAACATAATAAATCAAATAAGGGCTACTTGTTTAAGCCTTTTTGGGGTTCAAAATGAGATGAGAATGTTACTCATACGCCATATACAGAAAAATATACATTTTTTATTTCATTTAATTTTTTATTTATTTTTGGCTTTTACTTTTATTTTCTTTTAATCCTAAAATTTTATTGTTTTAAAAAGAAAAATATTTTTTAATTGATTTAATTTTTAGAAATTTATTTTCTTTCTTTTTGTTCATTAACTTTATTCTTTAAATTAAATTTTAAGGAAATTTTTTAATTTTATTTTTTAGAAACAAAAAAAATGTTAATGTTTTCTTATATTTTAGGAATTTATTTTTTCTTTTGTTCTTTTTTTATTTTTCTTGTATATATTTTTTTTGTATAGGAACTTATTTTATTTTTGAATGTATCTTCTTTTAATTTAATTTAATTTTAATTTTTACAATTTTTTTTAATTTTTTTTTTAATTCAATTAGATTTTTTACTACTTTTTTCATTTCTAAATAATTAAATATTTAGAAAACTTATTGCTGAAATTCAAAGAGAATAACGCTAAGATCTCCTCGTTTGTAAATCTTTCAATAACTCTTTCGGACAACAGAAAAAAGGTTTCAAGATAGTTGACAGGATTGACAATTGTCTTACGAAAGACTCTGCTTACAACTCTGCTTTATAGGCATTTCCAATTGGACTCAGTTGGCATTAAGGAGAAACCACTTGCCTGTGTATTAAACTCGGCAAAAATCACTAACGAATAAGAAGAGAAGTTTGTTTTAAAAATTAGGTAGGTTTGAATGAGTTGCTGTCACCCCTTGTCAAATTTCAGAGCCAACGCAAGCAGCAAATACATAAGCATTCCTAGAACTTATTCATTCACCCAAAAGATTGCATATACGTCACGTAGCACAATCCTTTATTAGAAAGCTGTCATTATTATCTTTCACCTACACACAATTAACATTCTTAGGAGCTCAACCAATTCTAGTGTCATTCAAGCAGCTGCAACAAAGTCTTTCTGGTTTACCACACAAAGCGCAGTGGCATTCTCACTGCGCGTAGCAGTCTTAATGCCATTAAACCTTGGGTCATGCGTCAACGGTGAAAGTATTTCGTTTACTACTAACATATTTTCAGCATTTTTATTATGTACTGTGCACAATTAGTTTTCTGGCGTTTGTTCTCCTCTACAACTCTATACTTCTACATTCTTTACGCTTCTTTGTTTCCATTTTCAACTCGGATTTCATACTAAACGTTGGCAGCTGTGAAGTCATATGCTACACCCCGAAACATTGTAGATTTCAAAAGACATTTAGTTCGTTGCCGCACAAAAGCAGACGAGTTTCTCTGCGCAGCATAATAAAGTTAACAGGCGGCGCGTAACTTGGTAGCTTTGCAATAAACCGCAATAAAGTCAACTAAAAAAGTTGTAGTAGCATACAAATGTAAATACATTTCGTGATACACTGCACTACGCTGCCTGCAGCAGTCATGGCGAATGTCAACAACTACTACTACTACAGTTGCATTTTGTGATTGGGTTGACTTCACGGAACGCGTTGCCATGCAGCCTTCGCAGCGACACTTTCATTGTCTACGCGCGCTCGTTTATTGCAGACGCAATCAGGGTTGCCATTGACTAGCAAAAATAATTAGCATCCACTTGAAAAAAATATACTAAATCTGGAAAATATCTACCAATAAGTTTTTTTGTTCTATTTTTTTTAGTTATTTCAGTAAAAAAAAAATACAATTTTTTATTAAGGAACTTTGTATAAGAATATGGTTGCGCTTTAACCAAACCCTTAGAAATCAAAAATTCAAGCTAAATATATACAACATTTAGAAAAATGGAAAAAAAATTTCGTCTAAATTTAGAACTTTTTACTCTGAATTTTTAGAACTTTTTTGGGTATGGCGTTGTATAGCCCATGGAAGTTTAGTTTTAGTAACAATGTCCAGCTAATATTTTCCGAAGGTTTTTGAAAATTTCTTTGCCGCCGGTCATTTTTGTTTTCTCGCATTTGGCTTTTTCAATTTTTTTTTCGAACAATCGTAGTGTATAATATTGTCCATTTTTTCTTCTTATTTAAAGAAGCCTTTAAAATATTTATACAATCAAAAGCTTCTCACGATTCCAGTAAACTTAGTTTTGAAAGCAGCACGAAATGTTCGCTTTTTATCGCTATGCATACATGTGTGTTTTTTATATATCGCTAGCTTAGAGTGCAAAGTTGCTAAGTCCATTTTTTTCAATTGTACAGGAGACACAAAAAACGTTCCTAAGTAATTTTCTTTAAGTATTTTGCAAAACTTTGAATGCAATGTTTCGCGTTTTTCATTTACCTTTTATTACAAAAAAAAAAATAATAAAAAAATCTGCTTTTTTACAAATTTTGTAAATAATTTTGTGACTTAGCAAATATTCTACTTTTTTCCTAAAAGTTTTTTATTGGACTTAGCAAATTTTCCATGAATTTTTCCAATATGTACAATACGAAAAATCCATCTCGTAGGTACATTTTAAGAAACAATTTGTTAAAACAAACTGTTTAGGTTCTTTTAATAATAATAATAACACAAGGGAACAGTGATTTTGTTGCATCAAATGTTAAAGCTGTTTTCGAATAAGACCAATTCTTGTTAAAAATTCTGGGTTCAGCAAAAACGTTTGGGGCATATTATTAGATAATGAATCCGTTAACTCAAAAGATAAAGTCAAATATCATTTCTCGCAGCCCTTTAGCTTATATTTAATCCCAAAGTTACCTCTTTTCAATCAAATTTTAATCGTTCTCTTGATAATTGCACTCGCCTATAGTCAAAAGATGTAAAGAACAGCATTAATATTGCAGGCGTGCATTTAGGTCGCTGGTTCCAAATATTCTAGTCTTTTTTTAATATTAGCTATAGTTTGCGAATTTTCGCAAATTTAGGAACAATTGCGGTAGCTCTAATAGAAAAGCCATTATTTTCACTCATCGTGGGAAAATGTTGTTTATGCAAATGAGTATGGAAGCACTGAACAGGCACAACTTCTAGAAACACTAATTAGTTTACTTATGTTTATGCATACAATATAAAAACTGCAAATACAGGAAAATGACAAAAAATTTTGTAAAATTTTTTTTTTTTTTTTTAATAATTTGTTAATAATCTGAATGATTTTCATCATATTATTATCATACATCAGTAATAGCAAGTCTCGTAATTATTACGTGCCGATAGAGTAACGTTTNAAAAACTGCAAATACAGGAAAATGACAAAAAATTTTGTAAAATTTTTTTTTTTTTTTTTAATAATTTGTTAATAATCTGAATGATTTTCATCATATTATTATCATACATCAGTAATAGCAAGTCTCGTAATTATTACGTGCCGATAGAGTAACGTTTACCAAAGTTATATCGACAAACTTAAGTGGATCTCCAGTTTTTTTCTAAAAAAAAAACTCTTCAATTTTATAAGTAACATTTAAATGAAAGAACCGGATTACAGAAAAGTATGCCAGGGAGTGACTTTTTTCGTTCAAGCTGAATGCAAAGCAATAATGTCCAATTGGAGAGACTTCAAAAGGATTTTCCAGGATATGTTAAAGACTATCGCATTTACCTACCTACAGTTACTTTTTCACATAATGGAATTACCTAAAGTATTTATGTAAACACTTTTTGTTACGTCCCCTACTTTCATATAACGGCAAATTTAGAAACCACGAAAAATGGACTTAAAATGGGCGTTTCACGCCCAAATATATTATGTTAATGTATGCAAATACTTATATTTATGCTTGCAACTACTATTAACTTATCAAACGATTCCTAAACTTGGACAATACATCTTTGACTTCATTCACCATGATCTTGAAAACTGACCAAATAGGCGTGACCAACTCCACGGTCCTTTTAATATTATGTAAACATCCGAAAGCATTAAAACGTTTGAAATAAATCTCTTCTCACTTTTTTGTATTTTTCACTTGATTGCTGAAGTAATGAAGAATTGAAAATTCATAAGGGAAAATTATAGTTNCCTAAAGTATTTATGTAAACACTTTTTTTTACGTCCCCTACTTTCATATAACGGCAAATTTAGAAACCACGAAAAATGGACTTAAAATGGGCGTTTCACGCCCAAATATATTATGTTAATGTATGCAAATACTTATATTTATGCTTGCAACTACTATTAACTTATCAAACGATTCCTAAACTTGGACAATACATCTTTGACTTCATTCACCATGATCTTGAAAACTGACCAAATAGGCGTGACCAACTCCACGGTCCTTTTAATATTATGTAAACATCCGAAAGCATTAAAACGTTTGAAATAAATCTCGTCTCACTTTTTTGTATTTTTCACTTGATTGCTGAAGTAATGAAGAATTGAAAATTCATAAGGGAAAATTATAGTTTTCTTATTTTTTATTTTAATATCTTAAAAATTTGTAGACTTATTGAAAAATGATAAATGAACGTGAGGTACTAAATTTAATGACCCTTAATTTGATATATCGTCCTGTTTATAACAATTAACGCATTCCATAGATATTACAAGCCAAAGTCTCATTTTCAAATTTCATACACTTTGATGCAATTGCGCAGGATAAAGATAAGTTTTAAATTAATCTTTCTTGGCCAATAACAATTTGCTTAGACCTAAAACATCATAATATTACTATTACAATACGGTCAAATGCCTTTTATTTTCCCCCATACAAATCGACCCAGCCTAATATACATACATACATATGTACATAAATATTCAAAAATAATTTTGTTGCACAACCCTCAATACAAATCGAATTCGATAGCGTAAAAAAAATATTCATATTTTTTTGGACTTATCTAATTTTCTGTGACTTACTTTGGACTTAGCAATTTAGCACATCACGGAATAAAACGGGTAGAAATAAAACAGGTAGTTAGATCCTTTCAGAAACGATACATTTTCAATTTTCCTTGCTTCGTGCACCAAAAACAAATTGTTCATAAAAAGTGGACTTAACAACATTTCACTCTAAGCTAGCGATATGTGCCTTAAAGCTTTCGAAACTTAATGCAATAAAGTAGACTACACTTTTGGAAAGAAATTTTTGAAATAAAGTTAGCTACGAAAAATAAAGCGGGAACAAACATGTATATTTGTTTTTTCAAACAAAATACTTAAATTAAAATTTAACTTTTTACCAACCCTAATTTTTTCTGCCAATTTTGGTAACAATTTACCAGAGTAGCAACCCTGGACGCAATCTGCATGCTTGCGATTCTTTCACAGCCCACCCACAATCCTCGTTTGGTTGTTTCACAAAAGCGGCCATTATGCTCATGGCCGCATGCCTTAATAGTAATGTTTCAGTTCAGCAGTGGCGATGCATCACACAGCAGTTCGCGAAATGAAAATCGCATACGTGTGTGCAAAAAACTATGTACTCGTACATATTCGTTTCCCATTCACTTACAGCTCAGTCTCAACTTTTTGCAAAAGTCGCGCTTCTTCTGGTGCGCTTATAGCGCTCACGCGGTCGTATTATTATTATTTGCGGCGGCTTATTAAAAATTTCCACTTCCGCTTTAATGGGAATATTTATGTGCGCCAAGCTATCGCCCACCACATTTTACGATTGTTCTTCAATTGCATTCTCTTCGCCGGGCACGCTTTATTTCATGCAATCATCATCGTCAGCGTCGCCTCACTGCAAGTTTTATGCGCGTGGTTGCACTTTGTATTTACATATATTTATGTTTATAAATGTACATACATATGTTTGCAATCCCTTTATATACACACTTGTACTACCTGTGTTATTGCTCGCTTTATACATATCTTTGTTTCTATGTATGCACATTAGGGTGGTCCAAAAACAGTAAAGTCGGAATTTTAATGCTTTCACCCCCTAGGATTGTTCTATATCGAAAAAAAAGAATACCCCTATTCTTTTTCTATTTTGAAATCAAAAAATATTTAGAAGTCGCTCAAAGTGCTAAAAGTTTGCCATGCATTTTTATATGGGAAAAATAAATTTTTTTGTAGAAATGGTATAGAAGTCTTGAAAGTCAATATTTTTCGATCGGAAAACTCTGGTTCGCTTCAGGAGACTTTCAATACTAATACCCAATTGTTTATTTAACCATTCTTTAATACTAACAATTTTTTATTGGTCGCCCCATTGCTTTTTTCGGGGCTTTTGTGGGTTTTTGGCGGACCTATAAATTATAGTTGCAATTAAAAAATGGTTAAATAAACAAGTGGGTATTATTACTGGGAGTCTACAGCAGATAAACAGAGTTTTCTGGTAGAAAAATATTGATTTTTAACTTTTCTATACCATTTCTACGAAAAGTTGTTTTTTCCCCATATAAAATACATGAAAAACTTTGGGCGCTTTGAGCGGCCTCTAAATATTTTTTGATTTCAAAATAAAAAAATAAGGGTATATTTTTTCGGTATATAAAAATTCTAGGGGATGAGAGCATAAAAATTCCGACTTTACTTTTTCACATGCATTTTTGGACCACCCTAATGTACATATACATATATATGTAGAAATTTATGTATGTAAAATTGTTATTAGACTTTTTCGCCTGCAAACATTTCTTCAACCAGCCAACATAAATTGCATAAACGCTTCACTTTCGCTTCACAAGACGTATGTATGAGTGACATTAATTGCTCTTGCACCGTCGTTCACCGCCGCGGCATTGGTTCTGGTCTAGCATATGGTTTTAATGCACTTTTAATTATGCCATTTTCGAGGTGACTGCTAGCGGTTAGCGCACAGGTTTATTAAATTTTTTTTTTTGTTTTTATATCGCCCAAGTTTTATTTGGGCGTGCGTGGAAAAATTAATTGCTGCTGGTGAGCCTTAAGCTTTTCTTTGTGGCTTCGGGGTATGTATTTACATATGTCACGTTTTCGCAGGAAATTCAATGTATTGAGCAATAACGTGTTGTCCTTAGTACAAGTAAGTTTTAATAAATTTCACATANTCACATGCATTTTTGGACCACCCTAATGTACATATACATATATATGTAGAAATTTATGTATGTAAAATTGTTATTAGACTTTTTCGCCTGCAAACATTTCTTCAACCAGCCAACATAAATTGCATAAACGCTTCACTTTCGCTTCACAAGACGTATGTATGAGTGACATTAATTGCTCTTGCACCGTCGTTCACCGCCGCGGCATTGGTTCTGGTCTAGCATATGGTTTTAATGCACTTTTAATTATGCCATTTTCGAGGTGACTGCTAGCGGTTAGCGCACAGGTTTATTAA
>NW_016164135.1:14547-33119 GCF_001687245.7 Rhagoletis zephyria | reverse complement strand
ACATTCTTGACGTTGTTTTCAAATTTGGCGACATAAAATAATGGAATTAGTCTTTTCTAGAATACTGAAATGATACACTCTGCGTCGTAAGTGAGGAGAGGGTGGAATGGGCTTTAATGTCCTTTCAACCCTACAAATCTCCTGGCCCTGACGGAATATTTCCTGCTCAACTACAAGAAGCTAAGGACATACTGTGTCCCATCCTTTCTCAGATTTTTACAGCCTGCCTAACCTTGACTCACGTACCGCACGAGTGGATAAAGGCAAAGTTGTATTCCTACCAAAATGAGGCAAGGCCGCTCATGTGAAACCGAAGGACTTCAGGCCTATAAGCCTCACTTCATTCTTTCTTAAAACTCTAGAGAGGCTCATCGACGAATATATTCGACGGAGTATTAAAACTGACAACCTCGCCCCGAATCAGCATGCATATTCCAAGGAGAAATCCGTGGAGACCGCACTCCATGAAATCGTAGCGACGATTGAAAAATTATTGGCCTTTAAGGAACACACGCTCGCAGTTTTTCTCAATATCGAAGGTGCTTTCAACAACGTCTACCCGAAGTCTGTTGTTAACTCCCTTCTCATTACTGGGGTGCAGCGAGATCTGGTGGATTTTGTTGAGCACCTTCTCGGAAAGAGAACTATTCTATCATAACTGGGGGATGGTTCCATTAACAAGTACGTGACCAGAGGCACCCCCCAAGGGGGCGTTCCCTCCCCTCTACTCTGGAATCTAACAGTGAACACCCTACTTCTAAGACTAAAGGGCACCGGTTGTCAAGTCATAGCGTACGGCGATGACATAGCAATCATTTCAACGGGCAAACACCTTCAGGTCCTGAGTGAGTTATTGCAAAACATCTGGTAAACATCTGGTCCAAGGAATGTGTCAATCCTGCCAAGACATAAATGATACCTTTCACAAGGAAATATAAAACTACCTTATTTAAACCTCCCACCATAAACGGGGTGGCACTTGCTCTCTCAACCGAGGTCAAATACTTTGGAGTTATTCTAGACAAGAAACTGAACTGGAAGCGAAACATCGAAGACCGCTCCAGGAAGGCCAATACTGTCCTGTATGCCCGCAAAACGGCTATAGACAAAAAATGGGGAATAAAACCATACATAGTACACTGGATTACACGGCTATGATAAGACCCATCCTTTTCTACGTGGTCACCGTATGGTGGTCTGCGCTAAACAACAACTTATCCAGAGCCAAAGTGGAACGTGTGCAGAGGACGGCTGCCATGATCGTCACGGGAGCCCTGCCCACTACACTCACCAAATCTCTGGAAATAATATTAAATCTTCCACCTGTGGACCTCTACGGCAAATTACGGTCCGGCTGTAGTGCGGCCAGGCTAAATAAAATCCAGCCGTGGAGAGACCTCAGATTCGGACACTCAAAAGTACTTGAAACTCTACCGGATAATCTACGACAGATAGATTATACCACTCTACTCTGTCTAGATAACAAATTCTCCATAAGAATCCCAGAGGAACGAGTGGGAAAGGGCCACAGACCTGAACCCAGGGTCTACGGCCATTTATTCAGATGGTTCCAAGCTTAACAAAAGAGTGGGTAGCGGGATCTACTCTGACGAACTCGGGCTAAATCTCAGTTTTCACTTACCGGACCATTGTAGCGTTTTTCAAGCGGAATTAAACGCCATAATGGAGGCGGCTCGGTGGCTTATAACCTCCGCCCCTGCAGGACGACCAGAACAGACAGAAGTCTATTCTGACAGCCAGGCTGATATCAAATCTCTCAATTCTAACGAAGCAACGTCCAAAGTAGCCATAGAATGCAGGAAGACTCTCAACCTGCTGGCATCAAAATGCTCCTTGACTGTTGTATAAGTTCCTGGACATGGGCACACCAATGGCAACTGCCTAGTCGACGAGCTGGCAAGGAGGGGGTCGGAAATATCTGTAGTCAATTCTGCTCGGAATTCGGGCATACCTCTAACCTCCTGCAAACACAGACTAAAGGCCAAACTCGTTGAGGAGGTAAATATAAGGTGGGCTGTGGAAACCACTTGCCATACTACCAGGCAAATTTGGCCAAGAATTTATGTAAAGCGATTCATAGCTCTCACACGGCTGGACCGCTCCTCTCTCAGATTAGTTGTCGGGGTAATCACCGGACACTGCCTGATGGGCACACACGGAAAAAGGTTAGGATTGCCCACCAACGATTTCTGTCGCAGTTGGAGAGACGAGGAAGAGGTGGAGACCATAGCCGATTTGAACTCGGCGGACGTTCTCGACTTTTTGTGCTATATAAAACACACTCGGTGGTTCAATTACTAAGGGAGGGAAAGAAACAAATGGCTTCGGCCAGTGGTACCACCGCTATGCGCGGGTCAGCCACTCTAACCTAACCTAACTTAACCTAGTGTAGTTTTTACAAAAAATTTTTGCTAACAAATCTTTTGTTAAACTACTTTATTTTATTCTTTTGATTGTACATGTTTTAAAAAGTATTTTTTTTTCATAATTTTATTTTGAACATTTTAGTTTTATTTTATATAATCACGACATAATATTTTTATTAAAGGCTGACTCTCCATTTATGAGCATAGTACATTTAATATAAGCTGCAAAAATCTTTTCGATCATCTGTCTAGGCAGAGCAAAACACGTTGAGTTCAGGTGATGAAAAAATTGTACGATGGAAAAATGGCGGAAAGTTGGCAACTGTTGAACTGAGCAGAACTACTCAACTGTGCGTTTCTGGGAGAAACAGTGAACGGTAAGAAAATAGCTATGTAAGTCTTATGAACGCACCCAATGTATCACGAATTTGGAGCATAATCAGAAACAAATCGGTGTTTTATTTAATTTAAGCATTCTGCTCAAGTACAAAGCACCGGTAGGTGCTCTACAGAAATTCGTATATAAATATCACAAGGTTAACAGCTGATTCATTCAAACTAATTTCCGGTATGTTATCTTAAAAAAGAATTCACAATAGAATCTATCATAACAGTGCCTAATACTATACTACTTAGTTGCAACGGAAAATTACGCTCTGCTATCACTAGCAGTACTGAAAACGCTGTAAAGAGGCTGATAAGCGAATATCACACGACTTGTACATTTTGGCAGACATAGAGTGGTGTTGTTTAGAAATTTAAGTTCAGCTCAATAAAAGAATTTCCAAACAACGCCACTCTATACCTGCCAAAATGTACAAATCGAGTGATCCCTACTTAAGATGAAGACAAACATTGGAAACTACGAAAACGTTAAAATTAAAAGCTAACATAAGTGCATAGTATAGATTTTGGTTTTATGTTTGTTCTGTATGTCAGGAATTTTGCAAATTATTTGGACATTTATACACACTTATATAAGAAAAGCGTACCTGCTTTTAAACGAAGTAGTATTTATATCTAGTATTGCAAGAATATACAGCATTCTGTGGAAACATATATATGTAAGTTAACTATGTACATACATACATACATAACGTCGATGTTTTTGCAAAACCGCCGATCGACCAGTTGCAAAACCGCCTAAATCGTCATTTTGACAAAAATGAGATTTGGTAACCTTAAACTCCAGGCAACCAGTATTTTTTCCATAAGAATCGTAAAATCGTTATTAAACCAACAGATTTGTAAAATATTAGCTAGATAAAATACCGCCTATCAAGGCAATGCCTTCAAAGAAAAAAATTTGTTTCGTTCTCCTGTCAAATTTGAGTGCCGTTTTTGCGGTTTTGCATACGAGTGCATAGGAAATTAAAATTAAATTAATTAACACCAAACCATTTGATTAACAAATTTTTACGTGGAACGCTGAAACCGAATCGCAAACGCACTACAGAGAGTTTCACGCTGTCAAACGACGGCAATTGACTAAGGGTCGTTCAATATCCGGTTAACTCAAACCGGTGGTAAATTATCGATAATGACGTTTAACTGGGAGGTAGTGATAACCAGGCATTGTAAAACCGCCCGAAGGGTTGTTTTCGCCATCTTTGGCTAACACTAACCTCCATTTACAAAAACATCGTTATCGACGTTTTAAATAGAAAGTTCTTTAAATGTAAATTCTATCTTAAACTGAACCATTTTCACCTAAGCTTATCCTTTCGACCACTTCCGTATGTTAATTATATGTAGCATTATCCGCACCGCCTTAACAGTATTCAGAAGAAGCACATCGTACTAACTGAAATTTTTTCGCCTGCGGGATATTAGAAGTATGCACACTTTTTTGATGCATGCATGAGTATTTTGCGTGCATTTTGTCGTATCTCTGTACTTCACTAGCTCCCTGTGTGAAGAAACCAAATAATGTAATTCGTGTTAAACACAGCTGGAGTTAATTTCCGGTATTTGTCTTACTAGCGCCTGAAACTATACTTATTATTTAACAAATTTATAGCGTTTTCACGTTCTTTGACAAATTACGCTCTGTTAGCCATAAATTTTACGGTGTTTTGACCGCCTTCGTATCAAGACCCCGGGACCATTTAGGGAATTAATTTATATTCTATATCGCATTGTCATCGTGGTTGGAACTATGCTCAAAATTTCGATTGGAAATTTCCGCGGGATGACCCACTTAAATAAAAACTTGTAAAAAGGTTTATTCTTAACAGCGGTCGGCCCCCAGCAGACATTGGCAAACCTCCGAGTGTATTTCAGCCATGAAAAACAGCTTCTCATAAAAATACAACCGCCGAACGGAATCGGCGTAAAACTGTAGGTCCCTCCCCTTTGTGTGACAACATCAAGGCGTACAATTTTTATTTTTTTTTGTTCGTAGGAGCGGAAAATGCTTTATGCACTGGCCGGGGGCGCTAGTCTCTTTACTACGTTCCCCGAGTTTGGGGCTCCCACCTAAGCGTATTGTTCTACCCACTAAAACCCAAACTCCCACCGCCCGCGCAAGAATCCCGCATTTCTGCATGTCTTCAGATGCAGGAGCGCGCTACTTCAGCCTTAAGGGTGCTCTTTTGTAGGGGCATTTCATTCGGGTGTCCTCAGTAGACATCCGTCTTCTCGTTTGTAGCGGAGTACGAATTTCACGTATCTCGCAACTGCTTTCCACTTGCCTACACTGGAGATCATTACCCCAATCACGTTGTTCGGGTTTATGTCTCCGTATCTTTCCTCCAACATTCTGCGCGAAGACAATAAGTGATCGCAAGGTAAGAATGTATGGTGTACGTTATCCTCGACGTTACCACAATAGTGACAGAACGGTGAGCCTACCCTGCCCATTCTATGAAGATATTCTCGGAATTAACCATGACAGGTGAGCATTTGCGTCAGGTAGAAATCGACTTCCCCGTGCGGTCTTTTCAACCATGTTTGAAGGTCGGCTATCAAGGTGTACGTCGATCGACCTTTTGTGATCGCGTTCCAGTTTTGTTGCCATTGCTGGATTAGTTGCTCGCGTGCACTTGCCGCGGCAGCTGCTCGGCCTATCTCGGCACTGAGATTGTAAATATCTTTTCGCTCGTAAGCAAGTCAATTGGCATGGCGCCAGAAATAACTAGAACCGCGTCCGCGGACACTGTACGATATGCAGAAGCAATGCGTAGTGCCTCTCTGCGCTGGACCGAAGACATTTGAATCCGGTATTTTTTTACTTTCAACGGACTGCTGTCATCAAAAGTTTCCTACGGCATGGCTTCGGGCCGCCCACGTTCGCCATCAGCTGGCTTAGAGCCACCGTGCTCTGCGCAGCTCTTTCACATACTCCTTGAATGTGTTCCCAGAATGTGAGTTTGCTGTAAAGATTCACCCCTAGGTGTTTTTTAGACCTAGAAGTTGTCACGGGCTGGGGTTCAACCATCATGTTTGTAATTGCTGGGATTCGTTTCTTGGTGAGGAGCACAATCTCTGTTTTGGCTCTAGCCAATTGCAGACCGTGATCGTTCATCCATCCACTGACGCTGCGCATTACCTGGTTCAGCTTGAGCTGCACCAGCTGCATGTTTCTTGCTGTTATGACGGCGGCCACATCGTCCTCGAAAGTGACAAGGAAGGCGCTCTCCAGCATTTCCGTGCACAACAGGCTGTCATACGTGGCGTTCCTGAGGTCCGGGCCAAGTACAGACCCCTGTGCCGCTCCGCCGATTATACGTCTTTTCCTCTGACCTTGTGTTGTGTCGTAAAAAAGCCAAAAGTCTCTGAGTTAGTCCCGAATCATATCTAGCAAGTATGTTGGAACTTTGAATGACCGTTCCAAGGCCTCCAGCATGTTGTCCCATCTTGCCGAGTTGAAGGCGTTCTTGACGTCCAGTGTGACTAGCCGCACTATTGGCCGCGCCTGGTGGCAGGCTTCTTCGGCTTTATGTACCACCTCGACCACTTCGCGCTAATTGCTCCTATAGTAAAGTGTCCCTTCCTGAAGCCATTTTGTCGGGGTGAAAGGCCTCCCTCGTTTTCTATGGCTGACGTCAAGCGTATTTTGAGCAGACTCTCCATCATCTTGCCTGCTGTGTCTAGCATGTAGGGTGGCCGGAACGATGAAGGAGAGTTTGGGTCCCCTTTGCCCTTGGGTATAAGCACCAGCCTCGCCTTCTTCCATTGGCTTGGGAAGACCCGGGCCCTAAGGCAGCTATTGTACATGTAAAGCAGGAGATCAGGGCTCGTTTTCGCTGCTAACCTGATTGCCTCCGCTGGTGTGCCATCGGGGCCGGCTTTCATGCTTCGCAGAGCTAACTTGCCGGCTTGCTCCTCGAAGAACTCTCGATCTGCTCTTAGTGGATGTGTGGGAAAGAGTGAATCCACTATATTCTTAACTCGGACCTCATCCATCGTTTGGAACTTTTTCATGACTCCTTTGTATCCCTGGCCCCAGGGATCACAATCCACTTCGTCACATAATGCTTTCCAGCAGTTCCGTTTACTCTTCCGTATCTCGGCCCCAAGTGCTTTCTTAGAGCTTTTGTAGGCTGCTGCTCTGGTCAGCGCCTCGGGTCTGCCAAGAGCGCGCGTTGCGAGTCTGCGCATTCTATGGCAGGTCCTTCGTTGCTCTGCAATTCGGTCATTCTACCAGCACACCTGCTTTTTACCTGACCACGCTCTCCTCTGTGCCATTGAGGCTTTGCATGCCCGGTGTATGCAGCGCATCGTTTCTTCTAACAGCTTATCACAAGACGCCCTGTTGTGGATCTCTCCCGTTGTGGGTGAAATGCCTTGGGAATCTGCTAGGAGTGATGTGTCGAACTTGCGAACATCGACCCTAGACGGGTTCCATCCTGGTTTCCTGCGAGGGACACTACGTGTTTGCCCTCGCGTCGGAAGGTGATGTAGTTATGGTCGCTACCACTCAGGTCTTCCATCACTCTCCATCCGTCAGTCCTTCGAAGAAGGCTTTATGAAACCAGGGTTATGTCAGTGATCGAGTATCCAAAACCCGGCCTTCGATATGTAGGGGTCGTCCCGGTGTTGGTGACGGTCAGGCCAATGCGGGCTGCCATTTCAAGGACCAGTCTTCCCTTGGTGTTTGTTTGGGGCATACCCCATTCCACGGCTATCGCGTTGAAATCTCCAGCAACAATTAAGTGTACAGTTATATCACGCAACTCATCTTCAAGGCCGTCGAGCTTCTCCCTGAAGACAAGGACTGTGTCGTTTGGCAACAGGTAGCAGCTCACTAGACTGATTTGCGCCATTTTCACCCAGACGTAGAAACATCCGACCCCGGTGCTCTCTGCGCGATGGTTGGGGTTAGCAATCCATATCGCGGCCGAGCCTGATTGGTCAACATGCCAGGTTTTCTTTGTTCTATAGGGCTCACTGATGATGACAGTGTCTACTCTTTGTTCAAGAACCAATTGGTCTAGGAGTTCATCAGCTACCCTACTCCTGTTCATGTTGCCTTGTATAAGTTTAATCATATTCGCCCAAGCTTTGTCTTACCCTCAACAAGGGCATCCCTGAAGGCTTTGCACGCTCCCGACCCTGGCAGGTGATTGGAATATTTCTCACCATCTCCCGCGGAGCACAAGTAGCAGCTTGGGCTTTCTTTACATGCAGAGGCTATGTGGCCCTGCTGACCACATTTCCAGCATGACCTGCTTCTGTCATGTCGCCTTTTTGTGGCCATATCCCAGATAGCGCAAACACCTTTGGACATCCGCGCGCTCTCGGACAAGGCAGATAAGCCGACCTTCTCGCAGCTTCCCCTTTTCAATAAGATTCCGGCTTGGCAGTTCGTCGATTTCCACCACGGCCATTCTTTGTTTTCGTGATTTTACACCGAGGGGAGAGACGCGAAGTTGGCCATTCATCTTTTCTCCTAATTCCCCGCGTATAGCGTTGTCCACTTCTGGGACCGTGGTTAGGCAGTCCATACCCAGAACTTATAGACGTAAACGTCTAGTGAGGATACGAGCGTCTCCAGCTGGGCAATGGCAGTGCACATATTTTCCTTAAATGCTGAGTGGTCACCACAGCGCACCATCTCGATAAACAAGCCATCTTCGCGGGTTTTCCGAACAGATCGAATTANCTAATGAAATTAATAAATTGCTAAAAATAAGTTTAAGTTAACATCGTTTTGCTTTAACATGAAATACTCAGTCCTAGTTTACTAAAATCCCAAAAATGTATATTCATTAAAAAGAACATACCCAAGCAAATAAGACCAAAATGGTATTTTAATAATTGTTGCATAAATCACATAACACCGACAAAATAAGCATTGAGATTCAGTTTCAAATATACAAGTTTAAATATTATTGTGCTCGGTAATTTTCCAAACCAAACCCCGTCCCGCCATACACTTTGATTAAAATTTTTTAGTTGTTATTGTTTCGTCTTTATCAGGCATTTCTGAAAACATTCTTGACGTTGTTTTCAAATTTGGCGACATAAAATAATGGAATTAGTCTTTTCTAGAATACTGAAATGATACACTCTGCGTCGTAAGTGAGGAGAGGGTGGAATGGGCTTTAATGTCCTTTCAACCCTACAAATCTCCTGGCCCTGACGGAATATTTCCTGCTCAACTACAAGAAGCTAAGGACATACTGTGTCCCATCCTTTCTCAGATTTTTACAGCCTGCCTAACCTTGACTCACGTACCGCACGAGTGGATAAAGGCAAAGTTGTATTCCTACCAAAATGAGGCAAGGCCGCTCATGTGAAACCGAAGGACTTCAGGCCTATAAGCCTCACTTCATTCTTTCTTAAAACTCTAGAGAGGCTCATCGACGAATATATTCGACGGAGTATTAAAACTGACAACCTCGCCCCGAATCAGCATGCATATTCCAAGGAGAAATCCGTGGAGACCGCACTCCATGAAATCGTAGCGACGATTGAAAAATTATTGGCCTTTAAGGAACACACGCTCGCAGTTTTTCTCAATATCGAAGGTGCTTTCAACAACGTCTACCCGAAGTCTGTTGTTAACTCCCTTCTCATTACTGGGGTGCAGCGAGATCTGGTGGATTTTGTTGAGCACCTTCTCGGAAAGAGAACTATTCTATCATAACTGGGGGATGGTTCCATTAACAAGTACGTGACCAGAGGCACCCCCCAAGGGGGCGTTCCCTCCCCTCTACTCTGGAATCTAACAGTGAACACCCTACTTCTAAGACTAAAGGGCACCGGTTGTCAAGTCATAGCGTACGGCGATGACATAGCAATCATTTCAACGGGCAAACACCTTCAGGTCCTGAGTGAGTTATTGCAAAACATCTGGTAAACATCTGGTCCAAGGAATGTGTCAATCCTGCCAAGACATAAATGATACCTTTCACAAGGAAATATAAAACTACCTTATTTAAACCTCCCACCATAAACGGGGTGGCACTTGCTCTCTCAACCGAGGTCAAATACTTTGGAGTTATTCTAGACAAGAAACTGAACTGGAAGCGAAACATCGAAGACCGCTCCAGGAAGGCCAATACTGTCCTGTATGCCCGCAAAACGGCTATAGACAAAAAATGGGGAATAAAACCATACATAGTACACTGGATTACACGGCTATGATAAGACCCATCCTTTTCTACGTGGTCACCGTATGGTGGTCTGCGCTAAACAACAACTTATCCAGAGCCAAAGTGGAACGTGTGCAGAGGACGGCTGCCATGATCGTCACGGGAGCCCTGCCCACTACACTCACCAAATCTCTGGAAATAATATTAAATCTTCCACCTGTGGACCTCTACGGCAAATTACGGTCCGGCTGTAGTGCGGCCAGGCTAAATAAAATCCAGCCGTGGAGAGACCTCAGATTCGGACACTCAAAAGTACTTGAAACTCTACCGGATAATCTACGACAGATAGATTATACCACTCTACTCTGTCTAGATAACAAATTCTCCATAAGAATCCCAGAGGAACGAGTGGGAAAGGGCCACAGACCTGAACCCAGGGTCTACGGCCATTTATTCAGATGGTTCCAAGCTTAACAAAAGAGTGGGTAGCGGGATCTACTCTGACGAACTCGGGCTAAATCTCAGTTTTCACTTACCGGACCATTGTAGCGTTTTTCAAGCGGAATTAAACGCCATAATGGAGGCGGCTCGGTGGCTTATAACCTCCGCCCCTCCAGGACGACCAGAACAGACAGAAGTCTATTCTGACAGCCAGGCTGATATCAAATCTCTCAATTCTAACGAAGCAACGTCCAAAGTAGCCATAGAATGCAGGAAGACTCTCAACCTGCTGGCATCAAAATGCTCCTTGACTGTTGTATAAGTTCCTGGACATGGGCACACCAATGGCAACTGCCTAGTCGACGAGCTGGCAAGGAGGGGGTCGGAAATATCTGTAGTCAATTCTGCTCGGAATTCGGGCATACCTCTAACCTCCTGCAAACACAGACTAAAGGCCAAACTCGTTGAGGAGGTAAATATAAGGTGGGCTGTGGAAACCACTTGCCATACTACCAGGCAAATTTGGCCAAGAATTTATGTAAAGCGATTCATAGCTCTCACACGGCTGGACCGCTCCTCTCTCAGATTAGTTGTCGGGGTAATCACCGGACACTGCCTGATGGGCACACACGGAAAAAGGTTAGGATTGCCCACCAACGATTTCTGTCGCAGTTGGAGAGACGAGGAAGAGGTGGAGACCATAGCCGATTTGAACTCGGCGGACGTTCTCGACTTTTTGTGCTATATAAAACACACTCGGTGGTTCAATTACTAAGGGAGGGAAAGAAACAAATGGCTTCGGCCAGTGGTACCACCGCTATGCGCGGGTCAGCCACTCTAACCTAACCTAACTTAACCTAGTGTAGTTTTTACAAAAAATTTTTGCTAACAAATCTTTTGTTAAACTACTTTATTTTATTCTTTTGATTGTACATGTTTTAAAAAGTATTTTTTTTTCATAATTTTATTTTGAACATTTTAGTTTTATTTTATATAATCACGACATAATATTTTTATTAAAGGCTGACTCTCCATTTATGAGCATAGTACATTTAATATAAGCTGCAAAAATCTTTTCGATCATCTGTCTAGGCAGAGCAAAACACGTTGAGTTCAGGTGATGAAAAAATTGTACGATGGAAAAATGGCGGAAAGTTGGCAACTGTTGAACTGAGCAGAACTACTCAACTGTGCGTTTCTGGGAGAAACAGTGAACGGTAAGAAAATAGCTATGTAAGTCTTATGAACGCACCCAATGTATCACGAATTTGGAGCATAATCAGAAACAAATCGGTGTTTTATTTAATTTAAGCATTCTGCTCAAGTACAAAGCACCGGTAGGTGCTCTACAGAAATTCGTATATAAATATCACAAGGTTAACAGCTGATTCATTCAAACTAATTTCCGGTATGTTATCTTAAAAAAGAATTCACAATAGAATCTATCATAACAGTGCCTAATACTATACTACTTAGTTGCAACGGAAAATTACGCTCTGCTATCACTAGCAGTACTGAAAACGCTGTAAAGAGGCTGATAAGCGAATATCACACGACTTGTACATTTTGGCAGACATAGAGTGGTGTTGTTTAGAAATTTAAGTCCAGCTCAATAAAAGAATTTCCAAACAACGCCACTCTATACCTGCCAAAATGTACAAATCGAGTGATCCCTACTTAAGATGAAGACAAACATTGGAAACTACGAAAACGTTAAAATTAAAAGCTAACATAAGTGCATAGTATAGATTTTGGTTTTATGTTTGTTCTGTATGTCAGGAATTTTGCAAATTATTTGGACATTTATACACACTTATATAAGAAAAGCGTACCTGCTTTTAAACGAAGTAGTATTTATATCTAGTATTGCAAGAATATACAGCATTCTGTGGAAACATATATATGTAAGTTAACTATGTACATACATACATACATAACGTCGATGTTTTTGCAAAACCGCCGATCGACCAGTTGCAAAACCGCCTAAATCGTCATTTTGACAAAAATGAGATTTGGTAACCTTAAACTCCAGGCAACCAGTATTTTTTCCATAAGAATCGTAAAATCGTTATTAAACCAACAGATTTGTAAAATATTAGCTAGATAAAATACCGCCTATCAAGGCAATGCCTTCAAAGAAAAAAATTTGTTTCGTTCTCCTGTCAAATTTGAGTGCCGTTTTTGCGGTTTTGCATACGAGTGCATAGGAAATTAAAATTAAATTAATTAACACCAAACCATTTGATTAACAAATTTTTACGTGGAACGCTGAAACCGAATCGCAAACGCACTACAGAGAGTTTCACGCTGTCAAACGACGGCAATTGACTAAGGGTCGTTCAATATCCGGTTAACTCAAACCGGTGGTAAATTATCGATAATGACGTTTAACTGGGAGGTAGTGATAACCAGGCATTGTAAAACCGCCCGAAGGGTTGTTTTCGCCATCTTTGGCTAACACTAACCTCCATTTACAAAAACATCGTTATCGACGTTTTAAATAGAAAGTTCTTTAAATGTAAATTCTATCTTAAACTGAACCATTTTCACCTAAGCTTATCCTTTCGACCACTTCCGTATGTTAATTATATGTAGCATTATCCGCACCGCCTTAACAGTATTCAGAAGAAGCACATCGTACTAACTGAAATTTTTTCGCCTGCGGGATATTAGAAGTATGCACACTTTTTTGATGCATGCATGAGTATTTTGCGTGCATTTTGTCGTATCTCTGTACTTCACTAGCTCCCTGTGTGAAGAAACCAAATAATGTAATTCGTGTTAAACACAGCTGGAGTTAATTTCCGGTATTTGTCTTACTAGCGCCTGAAACTATACTTATTATTTAACAAATTTATAGCGTTTTCACGTTCTTTGACAAATTACGCTCTGTTAGCCATAAATTTTACGGTGTTTTGACCGCCTTCGTATCAAGACCCCGGGACCATTTAGGGAATTAATTTATATTCTATATCGCATTGTCATCGTGGTTGGAACTATGCTCAAAATTTCGATTGGAAATTTCCGCGGGATGACCCACTTAAATAAAAACTTGTAAAAAGGTTTATTCTTAACAGCGGTCGGCCCCCAGCAGACATTGGCAAACCTCCGAGTGTATTTCAGCCATGAAAAACAGCTTCTCATAAAAATACAACCGCCGAACGGAATCGGCGTAAAACTGTAGGTCCCTCCCCTTTGTGTGACAACATCAAGGCGTACAATTTTTATTTTTTTTTGTTCGTAGGAGCGGAAAATGCTTTATGCACTGGCCGGGGGCGCTAGTCTCTTTACTACGTTCCCCGAGTTTGGGGCTCCCACCTAAGCGTATTGTTCTACCCACTAAAACCCAAACTCCCACCGCCCGCGCAAGAATCCCGCATTTCTGCATGTCTTCAGATGCAGGAGCGCGCTACTTCAGCCTTAAGGGTGCTCTTTTGTAGGGGCATTTCATTCGGGTGTCCTCAGTAGACATCCGTCTTCTCGTTTGTAGCGGAGTACGAATTTCACGTATCTCGCAACTGCTTTCCACTTGCCTACACTGGAGATCATTACCCCAATCACGTTGTTCGGGTTTATGTCTCCGTATCTTTCCTCCAACATTCTGCGCGAAGACAATAAGTGATCGCAAGGTAAGAATGTATGGTGTACGTTATCCTCGACGTTACCACAATAGTGACAGAACGGTGAGCCTACCCTGCCCATTCTATGAAGATATTCTCGGAATTAACCATGACAGGTGAGCATTTGCGTCAGGTAGAAATCGACTTCCCCGTGCGGTCTTTTCAACCATGTTTGAAGGTCGGCTATCAAGGTGTACGTCGATCGACCTTTTGTGATCGCGTTCCAGTTTTGTTGCCATTGCTGGATTAGTTGCTCGCGTGCACTTGCCGCGGCAGCTGCTCGGCCTATCTCGGCACTGAGATTGTAAATATCTTTTCGCTCGTAAGCAAGTCAATTGGCATGGCGCCAGAAATAACTAGAACCGCGTCCGCGGACACTGTACGATATGCAGAAGCAATGCGTAGTGCCTCTCTGCGCTGGACCGAAGACATTTGAATCCGGTATTTTTTTACTTTCAACGGACTGCTGTCATCAAAAGTTTCCTACGGCATGGCTTCGGGCCGCCCACGTTCGCCATCAGCTGGCTTAGAGCCACCGTGCTCTGCGCAGCTCTTTCACATACTCCTTGAATGTGTTCCCAGAATGTGAGTTTGCTGTAAAGATTCACCCCTAGGTGTTTTTTAGACCTAGAAGTTGTCACGGGCTGGGGTTCAACCATCATGTTTGTAATTGCTGGGATTCGTTTCTTGGTGAGGAGCACAATCTCTGTTTTGGCTCTAGCCAATTGCAGACCGTGATCGTTCATCCATCCACTGACGCTGCGCATTACCTGGTTCAGCTTGAGCTGCACCAGCTGCATGTTTCTTGCTGTTATGACGGCGGCCACATCGTCCTCGAAAGTGACAAGGAAGGCGCTCTCCAGCATTTCCGTGCACAACAGGCTGTCATACGTGGCGTTCCTGAGGTCCGGGCCAAGTACAGACCCCTGTGCCGCTCCGCCGATTATACGTCTTTTCCTCTGACCTTGTGTTGTGTCGTAAAAAAGCCAAAAGTCTCTGAGTTAGTCCCGAATCATATCTAGCAAGTATGTTGGAACTTTGAATGACCGTTCCAAGGCCTCCAGCATGTTGTCCCATCTTGCCGAGTTGAAGGCGTTCTTGACGTCCAGTGTGACTAGCCGCACTATTGGCCGCGCCTGGTGGCAGGCTTCTTCGGCTTTATGTACCACCTCGACCACTTCGCGCTAATTGCTCCTATAGTAAAGTGTCCCTTCCTGAAGCCATTTTGTCGGGGTGAAAGGCCTCCCTCGTTTTCTATGGCTGACGTCAAGCGTATTTTGAGCAGACTCTCCATCATCTTGCCTGCTGTGTCTAGCATGTAGGGTGGCCGGAACGATGAAGGAGAGTTTGGGTCCCCTTTGCCCTTGGGTATAAGCACCAGCCTCGCCTTCTTCCATTGGCTTGGGAAGACCCGGGCCCTAAGGCAGCTATTGTACATGTAAAGCAGGAGATCAGGGCTCGTTTTCGCTGCTAACCTGATTGCCTCCGCTGGTGTGCCATCGGGGCCGGCTTTCATGCTTCGCAGAGCTAACTTGCCGGCTTGCTCCTCGAAGAACTCTCGATCTGCTCTTAGTGGATGTGTGGGAAAGAGTGAATCCACTATATTCTTAACTCGGACCTCATCCATCGTTTGGAACTTTTTCATGACTCCTTTGTATCCCTGGCCCCAGGGATCACAATCCACTTCGTCACATAATGCTTTCCAGCAGTTCCGTTTACTCTTCCGTATCTCGGCCCCAAGTGCTTTCTTAGAGCTTTTGTAGGCTGCTGCTCTGGTCAGCGCCTCGGGTCTGCCAAGAGCGCGCGTTGCGAGTCTGCGCATTCTATGGCAGGTCCTTCGTTGCTCTGCAATTCGGTCATTCTACCAGCACACCTGCTTTTTACCTGACCACGCTCTCCTCTGTGCCATTGAGGCTTTGCATGCCCGGTGTATGCAGCGCATCGTTTCTTCTAACAGCTTATCACAAGACGCCCTGTTGTGGATCTCTCCCGTTGTGGGTGAAATGCCTTGGGAATCTGCTAGGAGTGATGTGTCGAACTTGCGAACATCGACCCTAGACGGGTTCCATCCTGGTTTCCTGCGAGGGACACTACGTGTTTGCCCTCGCGTCGGAAGGTGATGTAGTTATGGTCGCTACCACTCAGGTCTTCCATCACTCTCCATCCGTCAGTCCTTCGAAGAAGGCTTTATGAAACCAGGGTTATGTCAGTGATCGAGTATCCAAAACCCGGCCTTCGATATGTAGGGGTCGTCCCGGTGTTGGTGACGGTCAGGCCAATGCGGGCTGCCATTTCAAGGACCAGTCTTCCCTTGGTGTTTGTTTGGGGCATACCCCATTCCACGGCTATCGCGTTGAAATCTCCAGCAACAATTAAGTGTACAGTTATATCACGCAACTCATCTTCAAGGCCGTCGAGCTTCTCCCTGAAGACAAGGACTGTGTCGTTTGGCAACAGGTAGCAGCTCACTAGACTGATTTGCGCCATTTTCACCCAGACGTAGAAACATCCGACCCCGGTGCTCTCTGCGCGATGGTTGGGGTTAGCAATCCATATCGCGGCCGAGCCTGATTGGTCAACATGCCAGGTTTTCTTTGTTCTATAGGGCTCACTGATGATGACAGTGTCTACTCTTTGTTCAAGAACCAATTGGTCTAGGAGTTCATCAGCTACCCTACTCCTGTTCATGTTGCCTTGTATAAGTTTAATCATATTCGCCCAAGCTTTGTCTTACCCTCAACAAGGGCATCCCTGAAGGCTTTGCACGCTCCCGACCCTGGCAGGTGATTGGAATATTTCTCACCATCTCCCGCGGAGCACAAGTAGCAGCTTGGGCTTTCTTTACATGCAGAGGCTATGTGGCCCTGCTGACCACATTTCCAGCATGACCTGCTTCTGTCATGTCGCCTTTTTGTGGCCATATCCCAGATAGCGCAAACACCTTTGGACATCCGCGCGCTCTCGGACAAGGCAGATAAGCCGACCTTCTCGCAGCTTCCCCTTTTCAATAAGATTCCGGCTTGGCAGTTCGTCGATTTCCACCACGGCCATTCTTTGTTTTCGTGATTTTACACCGAGGGGAGAGACGCGAAGTTGGCCATTCATCTTTTCTCCTAATTCCCCGCGTATAGCGTTGTCCACTTCTGGGACCGTGGTTAGGCAGTCCATACCCAGAACTTATAGACGTAAACGTCTAGTGAGGATACGAGCGTCTCCAGCTGGGCAATGGCAGTGCACATATTTTCCTTAAATGCTGAGTGGTCACCACAGCGCACCATCTCGATAAACAAGCCATCTTCGCGGGTTTTCCGAACAGATCGAATTACGGTCTCCGTCTTCTCAGGTTGGAGCTTACCACGTATCGTTCCCAGCACCTCTACATAGGCTTTGCCTTCAGCTGGCTTAATGATAAGTTTGGCGAGACTTTTCTTTAATCTCATCCTCTTTTTTTTCGGCTGCTCGCCAAACACTTAAGCTTGATGTCCATGGACAAATTCTTCTGCTTTGAGACAGCACTATGCATCTTCTTCAAGACGAGCCGACCTGGGCCAATTGCTCATCTTCGATGCCTTCGCAAGTTCCCAAGCTTGCGGTGATATGCTTGTCGCCGTTTTCAGCAGCTGGTATTTGATGAGAACGAACCCGGCTGCCGGGAGTTGTCGTTTGGCAAGGTGTAGCCTTCTGCGCCACGTCGGCAGCTTTCTCCGTGCTCGTGGTGCCGGCATTTTCCTGCAGAGGAGTTTGTGGCGGGGAACGCACAACTCTACTGCTCTTTCTGAATACGCTGCATTCTTCCTCCAGAGCATCTACGTCGGCTTCGTTTGTCTGTTTTTGTTTTAATTTATTCATTTCAATTCAATTGGGTCTCCTCGTCAAGCCGCTATCTCCACACGTAGCACAGTCGCTTTAAAGTGTCCCGAAGTTCCCTTCTCTCAAAGACGCAGGCCGTCGCGAGGGTTGTCACGAGTCCTTATGGGATATTGTGTTCACAGCCAAGACAGCGCAAAACCAGTGGTAAATCTCAACTGGACCTGTGCGGCCAACTAAATGGCGACGTGTATTGAACGTACTTGAAGACCTGCCAGGGATTGACGAGACGTAGGCGATTGCAGCATTAGCCCACCAGCCATTTCTGTGAGGTGTCAACCTCACATACTAAAGTGGCGGAATACTGCTCTCGCCAGCCCAATGTCGAACTAATCGTATACATGCTCCAGTATGCCATGAACAGGATCTATCTGGTCTCAATCCTGGAATGCTTTTTGGGGGTCGGCATCTGTTCGCCCGGACACAGGAGATTCATCAAGCATTTCTGATCTTTTAAATCAGGCCCTCGTACTTGGTCTGGGACTGCTTATTGGTTATTCGCAGCTAACCGGAGTGGGCCGTTCACGATCCGCCCTGTGTGACCCCGGTAATGTCCTGAGCTAGCTCTTACCGCCATTCCATTATTATAATTATTATTATTATTATTATAATTATCGGCAGCACCTGGGTTTAAGCCCTGGTCAAAGCAACATCGCAAAAAATTTAGAAAAAATGTTTTTTCTTAACAGCGGTCGTCCCTCGGCAGGCAATGGCAA
>NW_016164135.1:0-14452 GCF_001687245.7 Rhagoletis zephyria | reverse complement strand
TTAAATTTTTTTTTTCCTTTTTTTTTTTTTTTTTTTTTTTTTTTTTATTATTATTATAATTATTATTATTATTATTGTCATTACATATTATTATTATTATTGTTCTTATTATATTGCTTTTACACACCCAAAATTGTCTGTTGTAGTGAAAATAACTAACTAAGATAAACGATTTGTCTTTATTACAATGTACTATCATTGAAATCCCCTTGAAATATTTGGCTGCAATTATTCTGTAGTGGTCAAAGCAACATCGCTAAAAATATAGAAAAAAGGTTTTTTCTTAACAGCGGTCGTCCCTCGGCAGGCAATGGCAAACCTACGATTGTATTTCTGCCATGAAAAACAGCTTCTCATAAAAATACAATCGCCGTTCGGAGTCGGCGTAAAACTGTAGGTCCCTCCGCTTTGTGTGACAACATCAAGGCGCACGCCACAGATCGGAGGAGAAGCTCGGGCAAATACTAACATTTGTGTACGCGCCAATCTATTATTATTATTATTATTAATTATTCTGTATTGATTTCTATATTATTACTAGGGAAGCCAAAAATATGCAAATGCATATCGCATATGCAAATGCATAATATAACTCAAAATGAACATTTTGGCGAAAAGGCATAAAAATGCATAAAAATAATTATTTTGCTAATAAGTTAATTAATTTTCGCATAATTTCATCTGACAATACCTTTGCGGAAATAGCCAGGGTTGCTGACGAGATTTGTTTAATTGACAAAAAGAAAAGGCTGACAAACAACGGAAAGTCGCGTTATTTTTTAGTAAACAATTATAATATACTAGTCAAAATATTTCGACTGTTGTTTTCCAATAGGGAGGTTTCGCGCTAAACCGGTTTTCGTGGTTGAATAATTAAATCAAAATTTTTCGTTTTTAGCGAAAGCTGTGTAATAGTTTCCAGGGGCTGGATTCTGTAACTGTGAGTTTTTAAGTATACACTGACAATTATGTCCACTCTTCATTCTGCGATTTAGGAAGTGTGGGAATGAATTTTAGCTGTTAAAATTGCGTACACTTCCTCATTTGCGATTCAGCACGTGTGAAAATGAGTTTTAACTGTTTCTCTTCCGAAAAACTCACTGAATTTTATTTGGTGAGTTTGGCACTCGGTGTACACTACATTTTCTCGCAGTTAGAGAATCCAGCTCCAGGCGTGTTGCGAAGTGAGCAGGAAGGTTTATTCTACACCCATTGTAACCAGTGTTGCCGTTTTAGCCCTTTGGTGGCTAGATTTAGCTACCAGATACTTTTTTTGGCCACATATATTTAAAATTGCCCCNTCGACTAGTGTATTAAAACGGAAAGACTTGGCAGCATTGCATAGCTCTCAACGATTTTCGTCGTTTAGTTATTTCAGCACGACAGGAGCAGTGTTGCCGTTTTAGCCCTTTGGTGGCTAGATTTAGCTACCACATACTTTTTTTTTGGCCACATAAATTTAAAATTGCCCCTAGCCCTTTTTTTTAGCCCTTTGGAAAGTTTATTCATACTTGGCATGAAAAAGTTGTATATGCTTAATTTGATCTAATTTTTTTTTTATCTATGTAAGAGATGAATTTTTAAACTAAGAAAGACTGATATACATATATTTATACATATATGTATTGTATGTTCCTTACGTTTTTATACTACTATATTTTAAAATGAATAATATAAAAAAAAACTTTTTAATATACAACGCTTTTATAAATGGACTAAAAAGTNTTTACGGCCCTTAATATGCTTTATTTGTTAAATGGCCCATCAAGTCGATTGACCGTGTATGTTCTTGTGGTGTGATTGTACCAGGTGCTGGCGTGACTTCAAAAACTATTTGAAAATTTTATGATTGTAACAGCATGCTGGTGTCATCACTGGTGAAATAAGCTAAATTTTCTAAGTAAAAAGTATTTTGGCGGAAATTTCTTGCCCTATATGGGTCAAAGCCGTGTTTGTGGAAGATTAAGTTCACGACATTGCAGTCGTGAATTTCAAAAAAAAAACAATGTTTAAAAAAATGGTAGAATAATTATAAAAATTTCGGCTCTAATCATTTCGATCTTTCCTCGACGTCATTTGAGTAGTCCACTTGCAAAGGGCGCTATGTAAAATTTTTTCGATTTTTAGTTTTTGGTGGATTACGTACCAGTATTTAAAGTAGTTTCATGTCCACTAACAACACAGTGCAAAATATTTTTATATTCTGAAAAAATAGCATAAAATGTTAACTCTTCTTCCAAAAGTCGCTATCATACTTATTTATAAACTTTCAAAAGTATCCATCTTCTGATGAACCTAGAAAACTGCTTTAGGTCGTATAGACTTTTAATGTTATCTTATGTCATGGTATGTTATGTTGTAATTTTATAAGGCTCTTATTTATCCAAATTTTCAGGTAATAATAAAAAAGATTCAATTTAAATGTTACTTGTTGTCGTAATCGTTTTTTCAAATTTATGGCTTTCTATTATAAAATCACCTAACGCTGTTTGCAAGTGGACTACTAATTTGTAAAGAAATAAATATTTTACCAGCATGCTGGTAAGTTATATGCTTCGAGTCTGATGGTACAATTACTTGATGGAGCCAGCAAGCTCGTATCGTATATTTCCTCTTTTATACAAAAAGGTTTTTGGTTGGATAAAATATTACCTTTTTTTCCAGACTTCATTGTTTTTCTATACCATTACTTATTGAAAATGTTTGCGTGTATACTTATATATGTATATGTAAGTAAAAAATGTAGCTATCATTTTTAGCCACAACGACTTTTTTTAGCCCTTTTTTAACGGAATTTGGCTACCGCTAAAAATGATTCGCGGCAACACTGATTGTAATTGCTCATTATCAGCAAAAAAAAATATTTTGTGTGAAACAACACTTTAATAAAATGTTGCAATATTTTCACCTGGATAATAGAGCGTTCATTTTCAAAACATATACCTATGTATGCAAGGTGTATAAAACTAGGTGTCGATGATGGCAACCCTACAAATGTTGCAGAGCATGAATAGCGGTGTATTGTATCTGTATTTGAATGTCATTTATGTATTAATTTTATGTAATAAGTCAAGCCTTAAGTAGTCGTGCTTCTAGCAAATTCCGTTCTTTTTTACTTGTATACGGAGCGAAACCAATGTGAGTAACATCAACTTATATAGCTTGTACTATTTGTAAATTGCATTTTTGTATTTATTGTCTTAGAGAATAAACCAAGTTGAGAATCCAAGTGGAAATCAAACCATACTATAACTCGAGATTGCCCTTTATTTGTAGCAGCTGGGATTCTCCCAAGTTCATTTCGAAGCCCGTAAAAAAGCACAACTTTATTTTATTCAAGCCACTGTTCCCGTCCATTGTCTTAATTGTCGCTCATCAAGTCTATGCCAATAAGTCCAAATACACCGAGAAGGAGTCAAAGGAAAAACAAGGGACTGTTGCCCGTTCGTCTTGGAGAATTTGTTGTAGAGATGTCACCTCCAAACCCGGCGAGTGATAAAACGTCGAACGAACAGTCGAGTACGTCTTCCCAGTCGCAGCAACAGCAGAGTTTGTCTGCCCAGCAACAGCGCAGTTCGGGCGCCGGAACGCAGGAGGATTCGTCCGGTAAACAGCAAAAAACTACACCCGCCACGATATCAACCTCGAACGCATCATCAGTACAACCACAGCCGGTAAGTGTTAACCTCGAGGGGTTTAGACGCCAGTTGGATGAAATGCAAAACGAGTTCAAGCGCCAAATGCATGCCATGCAAAAGCTACTCGTTTCCAACACACAGCAACTACGTTCTGAATTTTTGCAAGCTAGATCCAAATCGCCGCCAAGAACTTCCGCATCTTCGCTATTAATGCCAGAAGAGCCGCAGCCAGTACAGCAATCGACGAACTCGACCATGCAGCCAGCATGTACTTTCCCCATACCGCCATCGTCGCAGACGTCATTGACACCCGCACCGCCACCACTCACGGTGCCTCAGCCATCACCCGCACTTTCGCAAACGGCCGCGCAGCCCGCGTACGTTTGGTCGCAGTCAGCGCCGCCATTTGCCCAAGCTGCCGCGCAGCCAGCGCATGCTTGGTTGCAGTCAACGCAACAGCCATATGCACAGGCACCGCGTGTCACATCATACCTTCGCGAAGAGAGCCAGCACTCTACGAGCAGCGCTGCTAAGAAAATATACCCCTTCCTATATTTAAAGGTACTCCTGAAGATTGGCAGACGTTCATCGAAAATTTCGAGGGTACGACGCTTGAATTTGAATACTCTAATTTGCACAATATAATGCGCCTACGTGATGCTCTGAAAGGCCGAGCACAAGAAGCCGTGGAGTCGTTGCTGGTCAATTCTGCCAACGTAACCGCAATCCTCGAGATACTGCGCGAAACCTTCGGAAGGCCAGAACAGTTGATCAAGAGCCAAATTGAAAAGGTCAGGTCAATACCGCCTTTAGTCGATGGTCACATCGAATCTCTGGTAAATTTTGCCAACAAAATAGCAAACATGGCGACATTCCTTCAAAACGGGGACGGATTCCACCACCTTTTTAATCCAACGCTGATCAGTGAACTTGTTGCTAAATTGCCGACGCCACGCCAAATGCTGTGGGCGGAAAAATGTCTTCAATTGGAGCGTCCCCCATCGATTGTGGATTTCAGCAATTGGTTGTGCACGTTACGCCGCCTGGCAAACATCGTAGCCGACACGCTACCTTATGATGGAAGTTCGCGATATCAACTGCAATTGAGAACCAAAACAGCTCCAGGTCGCAGAACTGCATCCTACAATCGTCACTACGCCTGCGTGAGCGTTTTTAATAAAATATATCTGAACTGTGAGGGCGAGTGCAACACTTTAAATGATTGTCAATCTTTCTTACAGATGACAAGTGACGATCGTTGGAAGCAAGTGAAAGCATTAAAGCTTTGTTTCTCATGCTTAAGAAAAGGTCACCGTACGCAGCAATGCCTTTCACGCAAAAGTTGTGAAACAAACGGTTGCCGACAAGTTCACCACCATTTGCTCCACACTGATTCTGCTGGTGTACCGCCAAGACGCCGCGGAGCAGCCAATGCATCAAGTGAACTAGGCGCTGCAAGACCGCAGGCCGACGCCCAACAACATATTGAACGCCGAAATTGTCATGCCGATTGCTACTCGCACAACGTCCTCTTCCAAATTTTGCCCATAAAATTGTATGGCCGAGAAAAGGTTATAACTACCTATGCTTTCGTCGATGATGGGGCGAACGTGCCCATGATCAACCAAGACCTTGCCTTGGCACTTGGAATCCGCGGCAAGGCTGAAATTTTGGAGTTGCAATGGTTAAATGAGCAAACAAATACACAAAAAGCTGAACGTGTGACCATAACAATCAGCGGTGTGGAAAACGATTCCGAGAAGTATGAGGTGCATAATGTTTTCAGTTCTACAAATTTGTCGTTGCCAATACAGAGCTGTCATATTAGCGAGTTAACAAAATCGGGTACAAACTCTCATCTTTTGGGATTAAAGCCTCAACCATGCCTTTTTGACAGTCCCAATAGAAGCTCCACGCCAAACTATGGGCGCAGGGTCCATCGCAGCCAAAGCAAGGTTAGACTGGGTGATTTATGGGTCAATTAACGCGACGCCTTCGTTGCAACCACTTCGTGCATTACATTGTAGAAAGCTACAAAAATCAGAAGACGTTGCGTACAAAATGCATGAAATGATGAAAAGGTATTTCGATATCGAGTCGTTTGGTATTAAAGCTGATTCAAAAAAAAGAATGCCTAAATCTGATCAGCGAGCGCTGGCGATTTTAAAAGCTTATGGAAGGAAAATGTGTCACCATTCCCAGAGAGTTACCAGATGGCCTTGAATCGGTTACAAAGTGTTTAGAAAAAGATGGCTAGAGACAAAGAGTATTCGGTAGACTATCGAGCCAAAATTAATGATTATTTGAAAAAGGGCTATGCAAAAAAATTAACATCCGCCGAAATCCAGCAAGTTACCGAAATAACATTTTATTTGCCGCATTTTGGTGTGAGAAACCTGAATTAGAAAGGAATACGAATAGTTTTTGATGCGGCCGCAGAAGTGCAAGGAATGTCACTTAACAAAGCCCTTCTGTCAGGACCCGACATTAACAAATCACCGATTTCGATACTCATTAAGTTCATGCAAGCTCCAATCGCAGTCTCTGGAGACATTAAAGAGATGTTTCATCAAATTGTAATAGCTGACGAAGATAAAGACAGCCAGCGGTTCCTCTGGAGAAATGGAGACCCATCTAAGCCGGTGGAAATCTTCAGGATGGAGCGAATGATTTTCGGAGCTACTTGTTCACCCACGATAGCGCAGTGCGTAAAAAACGTTAATGCCAAGGTGGTCATGATGAGGACTGTGGCAACCTCATTGACCTCTAAAATGCCTCAATTCTTTGCCACCGAAATTAAGAGCGAGGGAAAGCCGAATCGTTTTCATCATCATTTCGCGACCGCTGCCCGAGTAAAAACCTAAAACATAGCCATTTAGCTGATTTTTTCATTTAAAGGCCAAAAATGGTGATTTTTTGAAATGATTGTATGGGGAACGCCCCAGGGGAGTTCCAGGGGGTGTGCCACTGGCATGGGTGGATCGGCCGTCCAAAGTTAGTGGGGGTCGGTCATACATTTGGACTCGATTGGAGCACTCTAAATGGGTCAAAGTGGGATTTTTCAAAATTTGCCCCTACCCAAAAGTTCGACCCAAATTGGGGGACATCAGAATTCGTTTTAGAGGTATGGTTCCTTCGGCAAAGTTTCTTATTTTGATACCTAGAATACGATTTTCACAGAGCAATGAGCGATTTTTAAATCGACCCGCCCTAATGTATATGTACATTTATATGCAAAAGCAGCAAAAGTTCGCGCTAACTCAAATAGATTCCCACTCTCTTTTACTCACTATCACTAATAACCCGCTCAAAATTAATTTTCATACTCCCACATACACATACGAACGCTTAAACTTAAGCCACGTACATAGTGAGCTACACAACTTGCGTTAGTACCCTGTTCATATTTTAAATACATATTTATCTGTCGATTTTTAAATAAATCTATTCGTAAATAGTTACAAAAAGTTACACCGAGTTTATAGAGCGGTCACTGAAGTAAAGATAAAAGGTATAATTCAAAACTTACATAGTGTACACTCTGGACACACCGTTATTGTCTCTTATGCTATCATATATATAAACCGACTAAAAAATATTAAGGTGCTAACACACTGCGGCAAAAAAAAAAAATTGTTAACCCCCAAAAAAAAAAAAAAATTTGTCTTACACTTGCAATAATATATATATATAGATTGCATACGTTAATACATATTTTGGAACGTCTCTTTTACTTAGCTCATTACCCAATAACCCTAAAGCTTTGAAACTCAACCCTATAATTGGAATAATGGGGTCAGATCAAGAATTTCTCGAACCTGATCCGAAGTCTTCAAACACTAAGAAGCGTGATAGTTCCAAATCGAGGTCGGATAAAGAGTTGAAAAAATTTATATTTGAAACAAATAGATTGGAGATGTTTTGCTCCAAATGGTCACCCTCCCTTGTTTTAGACCAAACAGAAGCTCTTTTAAATGTAAAAATTGTGCAACTCGACCAAAACTGGCAAATGGTATTAGAAACATACCAGGCCATGTTTCTCTCAGACTCATACTCAAATGTTAGTGAATCAGTTGAGCAAAAATACTCAAAATGTAGTGATAGTTACCAAAACTATAAAGCTCAGATGACGGAAGCTCTGGAACTCTTTAAGCCCAAAGCCACAGTCTCTAGCACACTAAACCCGGCAACTGCAGAAACTCGGTATCTTCTGGAGTATTTTTACAAGTTCCACCATGCGATACTCAGGACTTTTATGGTGGATATGAAGAGTGGCCAGCCTTTAAAGATATGTTTACGGCGGTATACATAAGGCACCCGAAGTTAATTCCCAAAAGTTATATCACTTACGATATAAAACAAAGGGCCAAGCTGGTATCATTGTCAAACAGTACCCACTCAGCGATGAAAGCTTCGAACTCGCATGGGAAGCTCTAAGGTCACGATATGAAAATCGTCGAATACTTGTTGCTAACCAGCTTAAAACTCTTCTTAACTTGAACCCAGTTTATAGCGAAAATAGCCAATCTCTTCAGAAATTACAGACGAATATTAATAACTGTCTCTCAATATTAAAATCGGAAGGCGTGTCTGTAACCAACTGGGACCCAATACTAATACACATATGCACCTCGAAACTCCCCGAAGAGACATTAGCTCTTTGGGAACAGTCTCTTTCTTCAAGAAAAGACCTTCCACTCTGGTCCGAAATGGATGCATTTTTAACCACTCGCTACGAAGTAGTGGAAAGGTTAAATGCTCACCGACGCCAAAAACCCAAGCAAACTCAAAATACAAACTTAAAGCAAAGTTTTCAGAAATTTCAACCCTCATTTAACTCAACGAAAACTCAAAGTTTTAACTCAAACCCGAACCCAAACAAAACTCGTACATACCATAATGATCAGAAATATGTAAACTCCTGCAAATTATGTAGTGTCTCACCCGCACACCCACTTAAACCATGCCCAAAATTTAAAGCAATATCAGTCCAAGAAAGATTGAAATTTGGGAAAGAAAATGGATACTGTCAAAATTGCCTAGCATTTTCCCACATAGCTAGAGAATGTGGAAGTAGCTTTAGGCGTGTATACTGTCAAAAATCCCATCATTCGATGTTACATTTTAACCCTCAAAACTCAAACTCAAACTCAATACCCAAAAAATCTACAGTGCACACGACTACAGCTAGGCCCACAGAAGAAGCACCAGGAAGTACGGAACCCGATGAACTCCCAACCTCTTCAATCGGGGCTAGGCAGCAAGAGCAGGAATCCATTCAATCGCATCACACAAGTAGTAAAGGAAAAATACTACTCCCAACCGCTACAGTTCCAATTTTTCACTTAGGTGACATTTATAAGGTGAGGGCATTAATAGACCCAGGTTCAGAAAAAACGTTTATCTCCTCAAGAGTGAAAAATTTGCTGAAACTCCCAACAAAAAAAGCTCACTACAAGATTTCCGGTATGGGTGGTAGAATCGTACAGAATTCTACCCAAATTTGCCCAATAACCCTATGCACAACGGACACAAATATTAAAGTAGAAACAAATGCTATTGTTCTACCCCAACTCACCCAATTTCTACCAGCATTCACAGTAAAGGATGTTGACTGGACACAATTCGCCTCGCTAGATCTTGCCGATCCCTTATGTTTTACTCCAGGTAAAATAGACTTGGTGATAGGCAGTGATTTAACCCCGAAAATATTTCTGTGAGGCGTTAAAAATGTTTCCGATAGCTTGTTGGCACAAAATACCATCTTCGTATGGATTTTAAGTAGCCCAGTTCAAGCGCAAGTCTCAGCATTCTCCACCCGAGTCGAACCAACACCCGACGACTCATTATGCGACCTGCTCAAAAGATTTTGGGAGCAAGAAGACTTTGTGGACCCTGCTCAACCCTCGGAAGAAGACCAAATATGCGAAACTCTATACCAGAACACCACAATTAGAAGAGCAGATGGTCGATACGAAGTGCGACTACCTTTTAAAAAAGACTTTCCGGAATCTCTCGCCCTTGGACATTCCCGATTCTCAACCATAAGCCAATTTTTAAGTATTGAACGGAGTCTCGCCAAAAAACCTGATATTAGAGAAACGTACTCAGATGTTTTAGAAGAATACCTTACTCTAAATCACATGGAACCCACCACACCTCATGAAGTTATAAGAAGCGGAAAATATTTTTCATTTTACCTGCCCCATCACGCGGTTCTTCGCCCTGAGAGTAGAACAACAAAAGTGAGAGTAGTTTTTAACGCTTCTAAATCTTCAAACTCTGGTAATTCCTTAAATGATGTTCTCTATACAGGACCCACTCTCCAAACTGATTTAACATTTCTAATCCTCAATTGGAGACTCTACCAGTTCGTATTCAACGGCGACATTGAAAAAATGTACCGCCAAATACTGGTCCACGAAAACGATCAAGATTTTCAGAGGATCGTTTATCGAAAAACACCTGAACACCCAATAAGAGATTACAAGCTGAAAACAGTGACATTCGGTGTAAATTGTGCCCCATACTTGGCCATCAGGACTCTTCACCAATTGGCCGAAGATTCTGAACACAAGTTCCCAATGTGTGGAAAAGTGCTTAAACAGGAAACATACGTAGACGATGTGTTTTCCGGCGGGCATAATTTAGAAACTGCAAAAAATTCATTGTCTCAACTAATTAAAGCAATAAACTCGGCTGGCTTTCCATTCAAGAAGATAACAGCCAATAATTCCAAAATATTCGATGAAATACCCAGCACCAATCTCTTAGACTCAAACTTCTAAAAACTGGAAGACCGGAGTACAATAAAAACTCTAGGTATTCAGTGGAACGCAGTATCTGATTCATTTTCATATACATTTATTCCACCCCAAACTCCACACTCGGCAACCAAACGCCAAATACTCTCTTCAGTTGCTAAACTGTTTGACCCGGCAGGATGGCTTTCGCCTATAATGATAAGAGCGAAAATCTTCCTGCAAACTCTTTGGAAAGAGGGAACAGATTGGGACGAATGCGCTAAGCCCAACTCGCTACACACGTGGATCAGAATCATAGAAAATCTTCGCTCAGTAGAATCCATCAAAATACCCCGATGGATTGGGTTTTCTCCTACGTACACTGTCCAAATTCATGGATTTTGCGATGCGTCCCAGCAAGCTTATTGCTCATGTCTTTACATTCGTTGTCAAGATGAAGAAACCCCACCAACTTGCCGACTTTTTGTTGAAAAAGTAAGGTCGCCCCGCTTCATACAGTCAGCCTTCCACGCTTAGCACTTTGCGGAGCTGTCCTCCTATCGAAACTCATAGCACAAACCAGTTCGCAACGCTCGTTACAAAAGGCAAGAGTATATTTGTGGTGCGACTCTTCAATTGTACTCGCTTGGTTGGAGAAACCACCTTACGTCTGGAAGACTTACGTCGCGAATCGTACATCCCAAATCTTAAAAAATGTAGGAAACTCTGTATGGCGACATGTAAGCAGTAACCACAACCCCGCTGACCTAGGTACTCGTGGACGCAGGCCTCAAGACATAACCACTCAATCCCTATGGTGGCACGGTCCCGAATGGATTTGCGAATCGCCTAGTCGTTGGCCGCGATCCGAACCTACGAAAACTCCAGCCCCTGAACAGAGAATAATCAAGGCTTTTCATATGTCTGAAAAGGAAGATATTATGGACACATTTTCCTCATTTTCAAAGGCTTCACGGGTCCTTACGTATGCATTGCGCTTCGTCGAAAGATGCAGAAACACGTCTTATAAGACCGGCTCCTTGACGCAAGATGAAGTAAATTCTACAAAAACGCGATTAATACTCCTAGCCCAGCGTCGTTACTTTAAAGATGAATATTCCCAATTAACGACCTCTCAACCCATTAGCAAGAAAAGTAGTTTTCTTTCTTTAAGCCCATTCATTGATAAAAAAGGCCTTATGAGAGTAAATGGAAGATTACCGCACCCTACTCTAAGCTATAATGAAAGACACCCCATTATACTTCCTGGAGAATCACGATGTTGTGAACTATACTTGCAATTTCTCCACGCAGCTTTGCTACATGCTGAAAAATCACTTATGATACGCATGGTACAGGAAGAATTCTTTATTCCACGGTTGAAACCTCGCATAAAAATTGTATATTTCATTGCAAAACGTGCACAATCTACAAACAAAAGACCTGCTCTCAAATCATGGCCGCACTTCCTCCAGAAAGGGTAAAATTATCCCTTCCCTTTAATACAACTGGAGTAGACTTTGCGGGACCTATTCTCGTAAAAAGCGGATTAACTCGAAATGCCGCTTATCACAAGGCGTACATATGTGTCTTTGTTTGTTTCTCCACAAAGGCAATACCCTTAGAAGTCTGCTCTGACTTGACCACCCAATCATTTCTCGCTGCTTTCGCAAGGTTCGTGGGTCGTCAAGGATTGCCCTCAAAAATCATGTCCGATAATGGCAAAACCTTTGTCGGAGCACAACGTGCCTTAAACAAAGACCTCGATGCCTTCATGAAACAAGTGGCCGCAACAGTCGTAGCAAAATTTAATACCCAAGGTGTAGAATGGCAATTCATACCCCCCAGGCTCCTCACATGGGTGGCTTGTGGGAGTCCGCGGTAAAAAGCTTTAAAACTCATCTCACCAAAGTTGCCGGCACCCACAAGTTCACCTTTGAAGAGCTTACGACATTATTGCTCCGCATTGAGGCTGTATTAAACTCCAGGCCCCTAACTCCGATGTCTGAAGATCCGAGTGATCTTCTGGTTCTCACCCCTGGGCATTTCCTTCGAGGAGGCGCTCTGATGGCAATACCCGAGCCACCCGCGGAACAAATGACGCTTAGTAACCGCTGGCAAAAACTAAAGGTGCTCCATCAAGAGTTTAGCCGACGATGGAAGACTGAATATTTGCAAGATCTGCATAAGCGCCACAAGTGGAAATACCCTCAAAAGGATCTGGAAGAAGGCGAGCTCGTTTTCATCAAAGGCGACTTATTGCCCTCCAAAGAGTGGCGCCTAGGAAGAGTACTCAAACTCCACAGGGGCGCCGACAACCACATCCGAGTGGCAGATGTTAAAACTCAAACTGGCATCTATACCCGACCAATCGTGAAACTATGTGTTCTCCCCACAGAACGGTCCCAGACTAACTCCGATCCTCAATAACCCCTATCTCACCCTACTTAACTTTAAAAGCAACACTAGAAACTAGACATGTCGCGCTTACACCCTGCATTGTCTTATTTCTAATCCACTTGTTTGTGTCTTTCAGATCACCCGATATATATCAGTGTCAGATTTGTTGCCGATTTCACCCCCTACAAGCATGTGCCAGTTTTCGGAAGATGGATGTCCCCGAAAGAATCGAAGCAATTAGAACTCACAAATATTGCATGAACTGTCTTGCCAGATCTCACCAAACCGGTTCGTGCTCGTCTCGACATAGTTGCCGCATTTGTAAGCTCGCACACCACACGCTTCTTCACCGCCCCAATGATGAAAATAAGCCTCAACGCCTCGCCAGCAAAGTGACTGTAAAATCGGCGCAACCCCCCACTACGCAGCACCGTCGAGGCGTGCAATCCCGGCTGTGTCGTTGCCGTCAACGAAAGCCAAACCCCGATGCAAGTCAATCTACTAATCGCCATGATGATCCGCGGCAAACCTCCAAGCGAGATCAATCCACTCGTCAACGGAAAGGGCCTCTAATTCGCAACGGCCGCGTCAACAAACGCCGGCAACAGTTGCATCACCTGGTCAATGCGGCGGTATCGTCACTCCACGATCTACAGCAACACTTGCACCACGTTGCACCGGTGCAGGGGGGCCGGCATAGTCATGATGAGGACTGTGGCAACCTCATTGGCCTCTAAAATGCCTCAATTCTTTGCCACCGAAATTAAGAGCGAGGGAAAGCCGAATCGTTTTCATCATCATTTCGCGACCGCTGCCCGAGTAAAAACCTTCGCTTCCTGTGCTGTAACTACAATAAAAACCTGAACTTTTTAACCCAATAAATTGAATTGTTGAATATTTTTTAATTCTTTTTTAAGTCTTTTCTTTAAACCCCAACTCCCCCACGATACAAAAGTTGCTATCGTGGCGAAAAGAAATTTGCGGCAGTGAGCCCACGTGTCGTGCACGCTATCACTGAAGGGCACTATGTGGACGACTACGTCGATTGTTTTCAAACAGAGAAAGAGGCTCTAATAGTAGTACCGGAAGTTATTCGAATTCATCGAACTGGCGGTTTCGTGTTACGAAACATAATTTCTAATTCGGAAAAATTAAAAACAGCATGTGGGAGCTCTGCAAGCACTGCAGGTGATGTGTGCATTGAAAAAGAAGCGGATAGAATATTAGGCATGCACTGATTTTCAAAACCAGATGTTTTTGCATACATCTTGCGACTACATAAAGTCCCACCAGAAATCGTCATGAATGTAAGGAGGCCTACTAAAACTGAGATGCTGAGCCTTAACATGTCGATCTTCGATCCATTCGGCTTCCTGGTGAACTTTATGGTAAGTGCGAAAGTTTTGATGCAGGAAGTGTGGAGAGCTGGTATAGAATGGGACCATCCATTGCCGAATCATATCTATCACAAATGGAAAACGTGGCTTAACGAATTGCCGAAGGTTGAGCAATTTCGAATTCCGCGTTGCTACGTGCGCGACTTCGAAAGTATTCCCGCAGAGTTACACATTTTCTCTGACGCGAGTGAGGAAGCGTTGGCAGCTGTAGCTTATTGGCGTGTGGTGAGCAGTGTTGCCGCGAAACATTTTTAGTGGTAGCTAAATTCCAGCT
>NW_016164133.1:0-33130 GCF_001687245.7 Rhagoletis zephyria | reverse complement strand
AAAAGCCAGGAAGCAGGAATAGGAGCAACAAAAGTAGAAGCAGAAGAAAAAGTAGAAAAATTCTATCTGCTCCTCGACAATTCAATTGACACGTGCAGCATTTTTACCATCAAAGTGCCATAAAACTGGCGTTGAATTTATGTATGAGTATGGCATACTACCACACACACTCACACACTCCCACGTTCAAAATTTATGTTCATATATACATATGTATGTATGTATATAGGACTTAATATTATACATATGTACATATAAACATATGTATGTATGGATGACGCACCTCCGCTCTTTCTTTTGCCTTTCGCAGATACCCTAAAATGACGATTCTAAAGATGTTGAAGGAAAATATTTAACAGACGCCATACACAGCCAAACAAACAAAAAAAAAAAAACATCAGATGTGCATATATTTTTATTCACAAGCACACATTTGTGTGTATCTACATATTTATGCTCCTCTCTTTGCTATGAAAATTTCATATGCGCACGTGTGGATTTTTATAAAAAAAAGAAGAAATTTTCCTCTTGCAGGATACACTACCACGCAATATGTGAGTTAACAGGCACAAAGATTAAGATACACTAAGGAGCGAAAGTACGTACATATGTACATATATATGTATGTATGTAAAAGTGTAAATATGAACGTATATATGTACGTTAGATCGACCCATAAAAAACAAAAAATTCCGTACACTTTCGAATCTAAAATTATGTTCACATATAAATAGTATTATCTCAATCAAAGCTCGGAAAAAATATTTCTACTCGAACGTAGGCGTCACACTGCTACATTTTTTTGACATATATTCGGCAATTACAGTGGGATCTTAAAGTATGATACATCGAAGCTTTTGTCTTGAGAATAAATTTTTTGCTTTCAAAAATCGTTGACCTTAGTACCTCACTCTTAGACAGCAGATATCAGTGCGCATCACCCTAACGTATGACCCTAATGCCAGAAAATTAAAGCTCTTCAAAGTATTCCGATTATTCCAGTGGGTCAATCCATGTCAAATCGGCCAATGGATGAGTTGGATGAATTTTGTTCTGAAATGTGCTTTTATTTATCATACAACCAAAAAAACAAAATCGATAGTTAAAAATTTGACAATTTTTTTGATTTTACAAGTTTATTTTTTGAATATCTCAAAACTATTACAGTTACAAAAATGGTTTTGGTATCCTTTTAAGAGACTATATATGTTTGTATCTATGTGTATTAAAAAAAAGACATTGAAAAAAAAATACAGAATTTTGAAATTAAAAAATCGTCTCATTATTTTATAGATACAATAACTTTTACTGATCTTAAAAGATCCTGAAATTTTCAAGAATGTGTTTTTTAAAGATATGAAATTTTTAGCTTGAAAAAATGGCTCTAAATTAAAAATAAATTTCAATTAAAAGAAAATTGTTTACCATAATTTTATTTAGAGTTAGCAAAAAATCGTCTTGCAAATTTTAGGACGTTTTAAGATTAGTTGTAGGCATGGCATGAAAAAACTAAGTAAACATTTCAATAATTTTTTGCTTTTAGAAGTTTCAAACTATAAAATTCTGCATACTTTTTTATTCTGCAATTTTTTTAATATACATTATTTTTATAGTCCTAAATATCACCGTTAAAACGAGACCAGAACATTTTTTGTAATTATGGTAGTCTCTGAGATTTCAAAAATAAACTTGAGAAAATCTTGAAATTTATGAAATTTAGAATTTTGCATAACTATCGGTAAAAATTTTATAGATTTTTTCTTTGGCTGAAATTTGTTATATGATGAAAGAAAATTTCTGACAAAAATTCATCCAAACATTGCTCGATTTGGCATGGATTGGACGCAGTTAACTATTTAAAAAAATTGATTGCCCAATAAAGGTATCATGGAAAAATATATTAAGACAAAAAAAAAAAAATTTCGACCAACATCTTTGGTTTGCTTATAAGGTGGTATGGTCTAATGTACAAATTGATTGCCCAATAAAGGTATCATGGAAAAATATATTAAGACAAAAAAAAAAAAATTTCGACCAACATCTTTGGTTTGCTTATAAGGTGGTATGGTCTAATGTACATTTGTACATTAATGTACGAGGTTATGGTGCAATATGTACATATGTACGTAATTCATGTATTTTTATTTCCGCATTAAAAATTTTTCCATATTTTTTTAAATATGCTCATTCACACAAATGTCGGCAATAAAGTGGCGAAAGAACAAATACGAAGGATGAATAGCCGAAGGGTGCTTGAAGTACAGTGAGAAACAAAAATGAAAAATGGTAACTTTTTCTTATAAATACTGACAATGTTTTATATGATTAACAGCGATTCCTAAACTCCTGTCTCCCACTATTTCCGGCGAAATCATCTCCTTTCTGGTTTCTCTAGCGCTACAACATGTTAGGTTTCCACGGCAGCTTTTTAAGAACTTGACCCTGCCATTCGCCAGGTCATCAGCAGCTTTGGCAACCTTCGATCAGATCCTAAAGGCTGTCCAAAAATCTACTCTTAACTATAAGTGTCGCGTCATCTGCGTTGGCAAACGTCCGGCTACTATTATTCTAGCGGGCCATTCACGATCACAATCGAACGGAGGTGGAAGGGGGGCACCACTTTCTGAGCTGCTTCTCTTCACTCTGCGGTGCAATCAGGCGCTTTCGCATTTAGCTACTAATAGTATTGCCGAAGAGCAAGTTGTATTTTAGCCTTAGAATGTTGTTTTCAACCTCGAGCATATCGAGTGATTTAATTATTACCTTCGGGCTTGCAGATTCCCAATCCAGCTTTATAGACTTCTCACTAAGAAGACAACTTGATTCTCCGGGCTCTATTAGAGAGCTTTAGAGAGTTGTCTGCATGACAACCTTAGATCAGAGGGCTCTGCCGTTTACAACAACGGCCTTCCTCTGTCCTTATGGATTCTTGGCGGGCACAAGCTTTTAAGAGCGTCTTTACATGCAGAGCAGAAAACTTTTGACATGTTAATTCAGGAAGCTTTCAGAAAGCTCTGAATTCATAACTGGTGCATTAGTGCATTTATCCAGGGTAAATTGAGTGTTTTTATGATCTGAAATAGATTGTTAACTTAAAACTCTTCTGCGCGAAATTCCAGATTGAGATCAAGGCCTTCCTTTCTGCCAGAAATTTTGAATGTCAAGTCATACCCCCCTATCTTCTCTGAGTACACGTTTAAAAAGTGTCTAGGGAATTTGGGTCCAGAATTCTCCGAGCCTTACCTATTGATCTTTTTCGAGCTTGTGGCGTAGATTAGAGCGGAAATACGCAATAAAACCACTAGGCTAAAGCAATCGATAGAGACGGCCCCCGTATTCGAGTTACTAGGACCTAGTTTCGAAAGCTGGTTTGAGAAATAGTCGAAAAAAATTAAAAAAAAAGTTTGTCATGCAAATCATCTGCCATTCAGAGGTAGCGTACAACTGAAGGAACCTGCAGTGTATAAAAATTTATTTTTTCCTCTCCCTTCCATAGTCTTGTTTAAGTATACATATACCTATATTCATAAATACATATGTTTAAACATATACAATTAGCGTCCGTGATGAGTGAATCCACTAAGCGATTTGCCTACCCTGTAATAGTGCATACATACAGATATCGCCAGGAAGTCGATGCTTAAGATGCCAGAGCAACTCTGTCAAAAACTTCTCTACGATTCTACTTAGTAACATCCGCATCGCTATCACACAACGCAAAGGAACAAATCTCCCTACATTTAAACAAATGAACAAAAAAGAAATAAAAATAAAATAAAAATAAAAATACCAGCGAAATATATACAGATTTACAAATGCGTGCATATGTAAGAAGGCAAATGTATTTACATAAACGGTAGCGGTGGCGGCGACAACGACAATGACAAAGTCGTCAAAAACGGAAACCGGAAGAAATTTTCAGTTCAACATTCGACAAGGCTGCGCCAAGTCTGTGGATTCATATGCGCCACGTCGAGCCATCGAGCCGTTGAGCCGCCGCCGAACCGCTGAGCCGCTAAGAAGGTAAACGAGGAGTGAGTTTCGTGGTTGAACGTCATATTAAGTGTTGTTGTAGTAAATATTTGTTTTGTTGTTTGTGTTGGTTGTCGTCTACAACAAACTGACTAACTGTCGCCGTCTGCTCTTGAGGGCTGTCAGGGAGCACATAGGGATTTTTTTTTTTGGTTTGGTGTTTATACATTTTTACGCATACCTTATTCATGTCTGCATACCCAATTTGCCAAATGACTTCGTATCGATGTCGTTTCCGACTAGTTCTGGTGGACAATAATTTGTTCGCTAGCGGGCTGTAAAAACGATATACTAGCGAACTGCTAAACGATGCTCAAAATCTTTAACAAAAACCATTTATGTAAAACCAATTTCAAATTGTGTGCATTATCAAAAAAAATAAATAAAAAAAATCAGCAAGCTTTCCTAAAAATGTTAAACTTTTCAATATGGATTAAAAGACAAAATTTAAAGCAGTTTTATAGTTCCTTAAATTTTAGCGTAAGAGAGTACATATTTTGTAAGGAAAAAATGATTTCACATAGTTCCGAGTTTACCAACACGACTTTACCAGGCCGACGTCGAATCTAATTCGATTCGATGAGGAAAATCGACGTCGAAATGTAATATTCTTGTTGTGCTAGTGTCCTTTCAAATAAATACAAGAAAAAGTTTATTTGAAGCAGCTACGATTACAAAAAAATATATATAGCAAAAACTAAAAAAAATTTTTTAAGGTACAATTTTTTTCCGTAACGTCTCAGATTTTAAATCGTCGAATTCGAAAACCCCCCTTATATATAAGTTTTTGGTGAAAATGAAAAAATTATAAAATTTGGTAGCCATATTGTGTCCGCCATTTTGAATTTAAAAAATCCGCTGTCAGATTCGAAATAAGGGACCTTGAAAACCCCCCTTATGTATAAGTTTTTGATGAAAGGGAAAGAAGTATAAAATTTGGTCTCCATATTGGATCCGAATTTTGAATTTCGAAAATCTGACATTATATTCGAAATCAGCGACCTCAAAAACTCCCAAACACTAAGTTCCTAATCAATTTGGTTACTTCTAGACTTTTGGCAAGCAAATGATAGTCGCCAGACCATAGTGCGACGTTGCAATTTGTATGGAAAATCCTTTCGCGACACTCCCAAAAAAAGACGCAACTTGTGAAAATTCAAAATATCTTCCTTAACTGAAATTCTTCTTTTTATCAAATTAGCCCTGAAGATGCCTGATCTTTCAGTACGACAACAATAGAATATTCGAGAAAACGTCGGGACCCATGGTACAAATATGTAAAGCATCGGGATAGGCTGGTTCGGGACCTAAAAACTTAATGCCGGGATCGGGATTGAATATTTAATCCCACGCCCATCTCTACTTTGAATAAAGATTAACATTCCGTTAGTTTTTGGAATCTAATTGTTTCCACCGCCTTTAGGCCGTTCCAAAAGTTTTTTTTTTGTTTCTTTGCTCCGTTCGTGGAAGAAAATTGCGTAGCTTTATAAGACACGGTGGCTCCTTAATTTACAGTCGCCTCGTCGGAGTTCGTAGAAGCACTGATAAAAATATATGAATGGAAATGTAGAAGGACTGTAACAAAGGCGTTAACTCTGATGATTTTTTAAAGTTTCCGAGAAAAAGCTTAACATCTTTAATACATTTTTTTTTCCGAATCTTTGAAATTTTGCGCTTTTTATAAATCTCGTTTTCTTTATAGTATAAGTTATATTTTTATAAAAAAAAAATAATTAAAAATAAAACAAAGAAAAACTAAACGGTCAAAATATATAAAAAAAAGAGTGTCCCTAATTATGTGGCCACCAGCGTACGTATATGTATCAAAATAAAGTTTATGTTCATTAACACATCCATTGAATGGCTTCAGTAAATTATTCTGAAAGCCCCCGTCCCCCTCAAAAAAAACTTTACTTTTGATACGCCCCTGATTTAACCTTAAACCGCCATTGTGTCTCTCTGACTTTTATTTCTGTTGGATGCTTCCTGCTTTTTCAGTTAATCGTCCATTCAAGCTTTGTCCTTGCTCTCTCGCTTTGCTAAGGCTTTCGTACTTATACGCTCTTATGGACTTTTGTTGGTTGCCGTTGTCGTTCAAGTACTTCATTTTCAGAGCAGGATATTTATCTGCATTTTATTTAATTTTCTTAGCTTCAGTCGCGAAGTGTTTATGACAAAGCTAAGTATTATTAGGTTGTTGACTTAAGTGACGTAACGCGATGCAAGAAAAGAAAAATTAATTCTTTAAGAGTTTTGTTGGTTTGATTTAATATAAAAGAAGCCTCAGCCACGTGGAATAAGTTATTCTTGATTGGTCTCATTAGGGCGAACAATTTTTCAAGAAGAAGATATGGCAGACATTTCTTTGTTTGCTGTCGACGGCGTCTTTGGAAGATACAAATAGATGGTTGCCAAGTCTAAAGCCACACTGATAACTTCTAATCAATTGCTTGACGGTGGGCTTTAGCGTGTCACACAATTCGCTCAGTAAAATCTGTCATCTCTGTTTCTTTTCAGGCGTGAAGTTATTGGTACCATGTCCTAACCGGCGGGTGATACATCGTTATCGAGTGGCGGCTCGGTGCCAACTTCGCTACCAGTTTCAATGCTGTTGCCATATAGCGGTGTGCAAAAGTATTCCCTGCATAACTTAAGCATTCCCTAGACATCAGTCACTAGATCGCCTTGGTTGTTCTTATAGGGTTTGCCAAACTTTCCAGGTTAACCAGCGTTTCAGTTGAAGTCTTTTAATTATCGCTCTTTCTGTTACGACAAATACGTCTCGCTTCCCTTTTCAGTTCCCTTCATCGATCGCTCTGGCTCGCGTTGCACTCGAAAGCCGCTCGTCGCTGTAATCGACCTCTTATTACCCTGCAGCCTCGTGGCATTCTCGGTCGTATCAGTTGTTCTTTCGGGAAATCCAGTAGAGGCGCTCTTAAAAGAGATCTTAGGGCACCTCGTCCTTCACTTCTTTCAGAGCATGAATGCAAATGAGCGAGAAGTTGACGCCGACAAAGTCTCTCTCCTATCACACCCCCTTTACATAGCAAATGTAGCGGACATCTGAAGAGTCCGGCAATTCCTGGTGCGTACCCTCAAATGATAGTCCTTTTAAGAGTTTTTGTGGAATCAGCTGGAGTGAAAGTCCTTGGCCAGATACAGATTTGGGTTGTTACGGTTACATGTGTATACTCGATTGCCGCTTCAGGTGCACCTATTGGTGAACAGACGTTGCAGGCTTCAGTGGACGCTTAAGCCCAGTACGTCGGACTGAGCCCACTAAAGTTCCATTACTTTCTGCCATGAACTAAGGGTCCATACGGATTGGTTATCGCATATCGAATTGGCTGTTGCCCGCGTTTTCCATGGCCTAAACTGGAATTGAACCTAGTAACTGCGTACGCAGGGCAAAATGTCAAAAGAATCAATCCTACATTGGAAAGCACAATGAGTGCGAATAGTACAACTCTACACAGACGTTATTCTTATAATCTGCTTTAGCAACAGAGCAGCCTTGTCCAGACGACAGAAAAAAGCAAAAACATGGTAAGTGTCCAATAGGTAAAGATGGGACAGCTTTGAGTGCATTTGAGAGAAGAATTATGTATAGGCAAGTACTGTGGTGCTCTTTCCATAGGCTTCGGGTATACATGAAGCGACCTGAAAGAGCCTTTGAATGACATGGACGTGGTCAAAGAAATGAAAAATGCAAGGCCTGCGTTTGGTTGAAAATGTTATTCCTTTGAACGATAATTCTCAATTAAATTTTTTTTATTCGACATCCAAGCATTGACAACGAATGCAAGTGCCACCACGAGAACAACTCAAAGACCACCTGACGGAAGGCAGCTGTAATTTTTAAGCTCGTGGTGGATATTCTCGCTTCGGATATACCACGGTGCTCCGGTGACTGTTCCAAGGATTTGAGATTGCACTCGACGTACAATGTCGATGTTGCTACTGCTCGCGTTGCCCCCTAACTCGCATTCATAGGTCCAGGGCGGTTTCAGAACTACTTATGTTGAACATGTTGGGCAGAGCGAGAGTTAATAAACCAGTGTAGAGAACTGTCCTTCAACTTAAGATGAGTCCTAGTAGCCTCTAAGTGGTTTAGCCAAGTAAGTCGCCTATCCAAGTTGACCCTTAGGTGCGTGACACGATTACTTTGTTATAATTGTACATTGCTTAAAGTCAAGTGCGGACTATGGCGATAGGTCTATAGGTGGATGGTTGCGTTTTGTACTTTCTGGCCTTTGGTATCCTCACAATAGTGGACATTTTCCATTTTTGAGGGAACTAGCCTCAAACCTCGAACAGTGCATTAGTTTGAGAACTTGTAGTCTGCCCTGTATTATGTAGTGGGCAGTCCAACTCATCGTTTCTGTGAGTCAACTTTTTTACAGGGAGACTTCACAACAAAGACGATGATTTAGAAAATTTTAAGGTCCGCAGAGCAATGCTGCTACCGAAAAAGTTGTCCGAGTTTTGTCGTACCTCAAAGTTAAATGAGAACTTCCCATTCCAAATTTCAGCCGCTTCTCATCCTAAAGTGCAGAGCTAAGAGGCACCCTCAGTACAGATATCGATGCTAAAAAATTATGCCGCCGTTATCAAACGAACCAAAGCATATGTTAGTGGCAAGATGCCTTTAAGAAAAATCTGTTTTATTTTTTTTGTATGCCTAACTTTATATCAAAGCCATTTTGATAATTAAATTAACAATAAATTAATTTTCATTTTTTAATGTCAAAACATTTTCATAGTCGAACTTGATAAAATAATCACAACCTGGCGACAACGCCAACTGTGGCGCATTAGCATATGTACACAGCAGGTGGTCCAAACATTTTCACACACGCGTGCATCCACTTAGCAGCGCACATTGCATACACATATGTATGTACATATGTATGTATTCGCTAAAACGTAAAGTAGGCGCTTGCGCGCATGCGCCTTAGCATGTTTTAGCACAGCACGCGCGTGCTATTCGTTTTCTGCATTGTCATAACGGCATAATGTTGCATTAAAATTTGTGTAAATTTTCAAATTAAAATTGTCAGCCACAAAATGACACACGGACAGACACATGTCTAGTACATTGCTTTAGCAGTCCATAGCAGCAGGAAAGAGACTGCGTCACAGCGGCGGTCGAAGGTTTTAAGCACCAGCGGCATTATGTAGTATATGTATGTAGTGATGTGTGGAATATTAGCTGCGAAAATATGTATGTAAGTAAAAATGTATACATCTACGAATATATATACAATATGCCGCATATAAATATGTGTGCATGTACATTAGGGTGGTCCAAAAATGCTTTTGAAAAAGTAAAGTCCGTATTTTAAGATTTTTTTAAATAAAAAAAAAATAGCCCCCTTTTTATTTGTTAATAAAAATACTTTAAGAGGTCGCTGAAAGCGCCAAATTATTGTAAATATATTTTATATGGAGAAACAAAAAAAATTTTTTCAAATATAGAAATCTTGAAAATCAAAACTCTGTTTCTCTTCAGGTGACTTCCAATCAAATTGCGCAATTTTTTATCTTACAATTTTTAATACTAACGATTTTTTATAAGTTTTAGGGGACCTATAAAAAATAGTTGGTTTTGAAAAAGTTAAAAAATAGCATCAAAAATCTCATTATCACGATTCCGTTCAAAATGTTTTGAAATTTTTTAAAAATATTTTGATGCAAATTTTTTAAAATTTTTAAAAAATATTTTTATGAACATTTTTAAGCTTAAAACGTTTTGTCATTTGAGGGGATTAAAAAAAAAATCTTTAACTATTATTATTCATAAAAAACTCCATTTTTGGAGGTATTTTCAAATCGGTCCAGCTCACGTAAATCTTAATATTTTTCCGAAATATTTTGGTGGACGTTTTAAAATATAATAGATTTTATAAATCCAATGAAAAAACAGTACCAATTTTTTTTTTGTATGGGGAGTGATGCAGTCTAATATACATACATACTTAAGTGCGTACCTACATATTCCTATACATATATGTATTTCGCTTGCCCATTAGTCACCACCCGCAGGCAGCTTGATTTGATGATGCGTCTGCAGCTTTTGCTCGGTTCATAATTTTGCAATCATCATAACCACCCATAAATAAGTGTACACATACACATACAAACATATATATGTACATACAACCTTATGGACACAAAGTGATGTTATAAAGTTATGAGCTGCAGTAAAACGCACACACATGCCTACCCACCTCCTTAATTTTGAAAATCCTCCTGAACTAAACCCTCGGTTGTTTGTATAAATATGTCTGTTTAACCCTTAAATGCCCGCCACCTTTCTATTGTTGTCCACACGCATCGGGGGATAAACTCCCCAAGCACTTCATAATTCACCCATTCAACGAATAGCTCATACATTTCGCCATCATCGTTGCCACGCTATGTCGCCGCTTATATTGTTGCCATCTTTTTGTTTTTATATTTTTTCTTTTTGTATTTCTCTGCTGCGTTTTTTTTTTTAAATAGAATTTTCTTGGGTAATAAATAATAAAAAAATACAATTTTGCTGTAAACATAACCGTCAATGCGAAAATGATTACGTACCGACATAAATGTGCGTAGTAGTTACATAGAACAAATCGTTTTCGACATGCCTCTTTTATGCGGCAATTTGATTTATATACAAATTAAATAATTCATTATTTGAAATGTCTTTTTGTACTCAAGAGGCCATAAATAATAAAAACGAAAATCAAGTGTAGCGCAGCTACATACAAACATATGCATACATACATACGTACATGTAGAAAAAGTGAAACTAACCATAGCGAAAATTTTTTATAAAAATCTAATGGAGGTAATTTAAAAAAGAGGGAAAACCATACGACCCGGCAATTTACCCATCAAAAAAGACAATCACTTATTTGATTAACTTTAGAAATCGATATGATTGGTTAGAAATATAGCTCTGCTGTACTTTAACCATAAAAAAAGATGTAAGCGACATTTTTTTAAATTTTATTTTTGCATCAAAAAGAAAAATGGGGAAGTTTGTGAGTGAGTGTGTGAGTATGTTTGTTGCTCTTTCATGCTGAAATTACAGCAGGTATTTCAATGAAATTTGGCGCACAGATAGGTTATGACCGGAACTGTCACATATGATATTTTTGAAAAGAGTGGCAACCACTGTTTTAAAAAGTTGATATTTAAATAATGGGTTAGATAAAATATTATAACATAGTGGTTGTATAACGGGAAATTGATTCCAAAGCGATTTATTTCGAAATGACTTTGAAGAGGGTTGCCAGCTGTTCCAAATTTCGAAATTAATTTAATAAAAGTTAAACGAAATATGTTTGCGTGATTGTCAAATGAGCGAGGTTTAAAGAAGCTTTGTTCTGAAAATGATTTTTAAGTGGGTTGCTACCTGTTTGTGGTGCTGAAAATCATTTTAAAAACAAGTTAAACATTTTTTTTTTAGATAGGAATCAAACAACGAGATGTCTAAGAAAGCTTCGTTTTGAATACCTATTTGAACATTTTGTAGGAATTTGATTAAGAAGTTAAATGAAATAGTTTCATATGTATGAGTTTCAAAGGAAAGAGGTTTAGAAAAGCTTCTTTCGGAAATATTTTTGATGCAGGTTGCCACTTGGTAAGAAGTTCAAATTTAATTTAATTAACAAGTTCAATAAAATATTGTACTATGGATGCCAAACGAGTTACGTTAAAGAAAGGTTTTTTTCGGGAATATTTTTTAAGAAGGTTGCCACCTGTTTAGAAATTTATAGTGAGTGTCATTAGCAAGTTTAATGAAATATTTTAATAGAGGCGTCAAACGGAAGGTTTATTTGAAATACATTTTTGAAGATGATTGCCACCTGTTTAGAAATTCAGAATACATTTATTAAATAAAATATCTTAGTATGAGTGTTAAACAAGGTAAATTTTATATAGCTTTGTTAAAATACTTTTGAAAGAACAGAAATAATAAAAAAATATTTCTTGTGATCCTTTCCATTTCGATTCAACCGGTCTATTCGGGACATGATTTTATTTTTTAACAAAACTTAAGTACAAATCTCCTTGGTCGAAATAATTGTGCACGTATTTTTTCTTTTGGCTCAGAAATATTTTTTTCTGAGAGTTATCTGCAATTTTATTTTTTGGTTCAAAAATCGATTTTTCCTTGCGTTGAATTCAAAAGTGAGATGTGAAATTAAAGCGCTTGGCGTCTAGATGTTCAATAATGTTTTATTTTTGGAGTAAGGTTGCCACATTTTTTTTAATTATAAATCTTTACCGTTTGTTGGCAAAAAAATGAGGTACCAAGTGAAAGGATATGATCTTCAGATGTGCAATGCTTTAATTTTTTTTAGTGAGGTTGCCACCTATTTAAAAGTTACAACCTTACATATAATACGTGAAGCCATTTTTTATTAATTACATCAGATTTGCGCAGTTCATTCATTAAAAAAATTAGGTCTCAAAGGAAAGGGTTGGCGTTCAGATGTGCAATAAGGTTTTATATTTTCGAAAAATTATAAGATGTGGACTGTTCATTGGACTAAATAGTGAATCGTTAAATGAGAGGACTTGCCTCCAGATGTGCAATAAGGTTTTATTTTTTTTTTTATAGAGTTGCCGGCTGTCTAAAAAAATATAAGATCCACAGCGTTCGTTACATTAAAAAATAATATAGAGTTGTCATATGAAAGGGCTTGGCCGCTAAGTGTACAATAAGGCTGTATTTTTTAATAAGGTTGCCAACAGCTGCGTATACATACGTACTTATTAACACATTCAGCGCGTGGCGAAGCCTCGCGCATACTAGGCCGGCTAGTAGATACATACATATATCATTAAGTAAATATTCTATCAATCTTCTAAGGTGTTGATAAAAATAAAAAAAAATAAAAATGGTAATTATTAATTTGTTGAAATAATCTGTGAGATGTGGCAGATTAAAATATTTAGAATTCAATATGCGTAGTGAGGATTACGATGAAAGCTTTTTATAGTCTTTGAATAACTACTTACTACTTGTATAAATATATACATATATAAATAAATGCATATGTATGTACTTATTTAATTGCATTTACTTATTCATTAATGTCTTGATATAGGTAGATATTGACGACTAGGTGCGAACATTGTCAACACCCAAATCACTGCTTGCCACGTACATATATGTAAAATATTTTATGCGAGTATAAGATTTATACTTCCGTATATAAAGTCAACAAGAAGAAGAAAAAACAAAGTACAGTAGCTGCATACGGCGGCATTCAAGACAATGAAAATAGCAGACACTATAAAAAACTACGTTCTATACAGAATGCCAATTGAATTCCAAGCGCGTAATTTAGTTAATTAAGTTATTTCAATCAAAGTATGTAGTATGTATACTACATACAATATGAATACAAACAGTACGATAATACTTACTCACACATAAGCGACCCGAATTAAGGTGGAAACAAACCGGCGGCACGCCGATAGCAATAACTGAAATAATAGAAATATTTATGCNTGAAATGGCATGGCAGCGGACAAACGAATTGACAGTAGGACTGAGCGATCGACAGGTCGAGGCAACTGAGCCCAGGCGGGTGTTAATCACATGCAAATTGTAGATATGTATGTATGTTGTTGAAATGTAAATACATACCTACATACATACAACATGCATACTTGCATTTTACAATTACGAGCAATCGGTAGCGACAGTCGAGGTTATTTTACATATACATATGTATGTATGTATGTAGGTTGAGATAGCCAATATGCATGAATATACCCAGTAGAGAAATCCCCCTATTACCGAATATGCGACCTCGCCCTAAATTTTTTTACATACTTCATACCGAACTCGGAAAAATTGAAGCAATACCAACGAATTTTAAGTGAAATTTTCCATTTTTCAATTCGATTTCTTAGAAAAATTTTAGCATGCGGTTATGCAAGTTGGCGAGTGCGGAGTAATTTTAAGTATATGTACATTAAGGTGGTCTAAAAATGAATGACAAAAAGTAAATCGGAATTTTGTTGCTCGCAGCCCCTAGGATTGATTTTGAAATCAAAAAATATTTAGAGGTCGCTCAAAGCGCTCAAAATTTTTCATGAATTTTATATGAATTTAGAATTGCTCTCGAATTCTTTAAAATCAACATTTGTCGATCGAAAAACTCTGATTCTCTTCAGGAAACTTCCAATATTAATACCCAATTGTTTATTTAACCATTCTTTAATACTAATGATTTTTTAATGGTGCCCCCATTGCATTTATTAGGGTTTTTGGCGGGCCTATAAATTATAGTTACTATGAAAAAATGGTTAAATAAAAAATTGGATGTTATTACTGAAAGTCTTCTGGGCCGTAAGAAAGTGTTCGATACCATTTTTACGAAAAGTTGTTTTTCCCATATAACATACATGAGAAACTTTGTGCGCTTAGAGCGACCTCTAAATATTTTTTTTTTTTTCAAAATCAAAAATTTGTGATATATTTTTTTCCAGTATAGAACAATCCTAGGGGGTGAGAGCATAAAGATTCCGACTTATATTTTTGGTCATTCTTTTTTGGACCACCCTAATGTACATATACAGTGACGCGAACAAATGACCACGTGTTAATTTTCTTCAAATATTCGTAATGTTTTTCGAGCTTAATTTTTTTGTGTAATTTTTATATAAAAATCTAATCGTCTAAGCTTTAGCCAAAACCGTGTAAATCATAGTTTCAAACTTTATACAAAATTTAGGAAAATTCAACAAATTTTTAGTTTGGAAATATTTTGAAACGGGTTGCCACCTGTTTGAAAGGTCGATTGCAATCAAATTATGCAGAAGTTGGGTGTGTTAAATACTCAAATATGGTTGTCAAGTAAAAAGTAAGTTGAGAGATCTTTAGTTTGAACATTTAGACTATTTTCGTGGTGTATAAAAAGGGCTGCCACCCGTTTTAAAATTTAAATTCAAATTAATTCATAAATTTAAAGAGTGATTAAAAGATGAAGTAGGGTTGCCACCAGTTTAAAACATCAAATTCAAAGTAAATCAAAAAAATTAGGTTATTGAAATATGTATGGGTGTCAGATGATAGAGTTTTAAGGTGGATTCAGTTTTAAAATATTTTGAAGAGGGTTGCCACGAAATTAAAAAGTGGAAATTCATTTAAATATACACAAGTTGTATCAAGTATTAATGCATAGGTGCCAAACGCTAGAGAGATAAAAAAATGTTAGTTTAAACTTTTAAAATATTTTTGTGGTGTTTTAAGAGGGTTTAAAAATATTCAAGTTATTTACTTATAAGTTTAAAGGGTTTAAAAAGGCTTTTTCTTAGGAGGGTTTCCACGTGCCTAAAAAATCAAAATCAATTTAATTCATCAGTGACTTGAAATATATATTATAATGGTAGAAGAGATTTAAGAAGATTTTAGTTCGAAAATACGTATTAATGCAGTTGCCACCTATTTAAAAGGTCAAATTTATATATATATATTAAAAAAATGAGTGTACAACGAAAGAGTTTTAAATAATTATATCTTACTATATATGTATTTAGATATAATAAGCGATTGCATTTTTCTGAAGGTCATCAGATCTGAACCGTTCTTTCGAATTTAAAAAATGACATGTCAAATCTTGATCTTATTTCATTTTTAAAAACATTAAAAAATATGCGCACTTCGGCAAATGTATGTGTGTATGTATGTACGTATTATGCTAATTCCCTATTTACACACAAATAGCTTTTACATACTTACATACATAAAAATAAAACAACAGAATGGACAGAAATATTTAGCTGCAGAAAGACTTGTGAAAATAAAAATTATTATTACAAATGTAACACGCTTATAAACGAATCTCCGTACTTCCTCTTATACACCTACACCATTGTTCATGCCACAGTACATATGTACGTTCATACATATGTATGTATGTTTATGTTGGATATATAGCACCTATGTATGTATGTATGTTATGTACAATGTGGCGGCGGCGTACAGCTATGCTTGAGGATACCGCCACTACCGTCAGCGGCATGGAGAAATTATGGCACCAAGAAAATTGAATTGAAATGAAATGAAAATCAATCGGAAAATTATTTATACGCTTGAGTATTGCGGCTAATACATTTGGTTGCTAGCTTAAAGGCAAGTACAGAGGTGGGCAATTGCTGCTGGCGTATATGTACATACATATGTGTTTATATATGTATGTATGTATGTAAGCTAGAAAGTGAACGAGTAAATGAGTGGGTGAGTGAGTGCTGTCGATTGGGTGAGTTGTATTGCGCTCTGCATTATTAATTAACTTCTGCTGCTACATACATACATATGTATGTATGTACATATGTATATACGCATGTATCTATACACATATGGAATTATACTAACACATAAAGAATAGTAATCAAATATAGAATTATGTATGTTCAATAGGGTGGTCCGAAAATACACCGGAAAATCATAAACCTTGGTGGCACCCCCAGAATTTTTGGAAAATGAAAAATAAGTACACCCGTATTTTTTATTTATTTTGAAATCGGTTGATATTCAACCCTGCCGCCGACTTTGAAGTTTTCTTTTAAAAAGATGTCACCAAAGTTTTAAACGAGTTTGAAAATTCTGAAAAATCCGGTTGATTTTTGAGAATTTATTTTTTTTTTTTAGTGTAGCGCATTTTTTCCATATAAAAATAGATTTTGTCAATGAGTTATATGTAAGAAAAAATATTTTCAGAAATCAACGGGAAATTTTGATGATTGTTTTCGAAATTTATTAGAAAAACGTTGACTTATATGGTTTATGGCTTGGAATCTTTTATACTTTTATATATGATTAACGAAAAAAATAGATTAGAAAATTAGATAGAAAAACATTGTGAATCAGTGTTGCCAGGTTATTGCAGTAGTTTACTTCAAAGGCCATGCCATTTTCGACTAGATTTCCCCTTCGTACCCCTAAATTTATTTATTTAGAATTTATTTTAATTCTATTTTTTAAATGTCAATTGTAGATAATATATTTTCATTGAATACACATTTCAGAGGGATTACATTTTTCATTTCAACTAAATTTTTAACTAACTCGTTGTTATTTGTCATTTGGCACCAAAACATAATTACATATTTACATAGGTTTACGTTGGCGTGTTTAGTAGAATTTAAAGATAAGATTTTATATGTATATAAAACTGTTTACAAAGATAACGGATTACCCCAATTTAAAGATAAGATTTTATATGTATATAAAACTGTTTACAAAGATAACGGATTACCCCAATTTAAAGATAAGATTTTATATGTATATAAAACTGTTTACAAAGATAACGGATGACCCCCACAAAACCTTTTTGAATCTCCCCTAGACATATTTTCTTCCCTCTGAAGTTTTCTCCTAAATATTTACAACCTAGGGCAGTCAAAAGTCTCTAAATCTAAGGGGGACAAACTTTTCATCTGGCAACACTGTTATGAATATTGTAAAAAAATACAAGTTTGTTTGAGCGTCACTGTATGTATTAACTATATGGGGGGTTTGTTTTTGTATAATTGCTATAAAATCATCAAAAATAAATATTTTACAAAGTTACAAAGTTTTGCCTTCAGAAATCTTCCAAGAATAGAAATCTGAGGCAAATTTACTCTAAAATTTTACTAACTATTTTTTCAAAACGTGCCTGTTGTTGCCCCGAACACATGAAATAACAAATTTTTGATGTAGTTAGTAAAATTATAAAAGATTTACACACAATAATTTTGTTGGAAGATTTCTGAAGGGAACAATTTTGCAAAAAAAAATTGCTTTGCCCATATAAAATAAATGGCTTTAAAACTTTGAAGCCTCTGCGGCAAAGTCAGATGTTAAATGGGGGTGGCTGCAAAAAAAAATAAAAATGTTTGGGACCACCCTGATGTGCATATGTAGATGAATAATTGCTTGCTACACATTTACGCTTCTAGAAACGTACATATATAGTAGTGCATATACATACATACACAGGATATACATACATACGTTCATAACTATGTTGCTAGGAATTACGAATGTTTGCACACATTCTGACGTACGATGCTCATTTTTATTATTAACTATTTATTCCGGCAGGTCGACACTTAATCGAGCCCAGTATTTCATAGTGACCGGCAATGATGATTTCATGAATTTATAGCTGATTTCCTGCATTTACTTATGTACATAAATAATACATACATATATTTGTGCGTACGTATGTATGTGTGCTTGAATGTATGCACAGATAGGTAGAATTTAGTATACTACATACTCGTATGTATGCGTGTACTATACATACATATTTATGTGGAATTGTTGTACCTATGCTTATACTTATGTATGTGGAAATATGCTTTCACTATAATCAGTAATTATGTATGCATGCATTAATCAGAGGCATTGCCAATGTATTGTTACGGTTACTTAAGACAATAAGGGTGTTCTAAGATACAAACACAAATACACTAATTAAAGTGAATGGTTTCGGGGCTTTTCCCCAAAAAAAAGAAAATATTAATAAATAAAGCCATGGCCATTTCTAGAGGTAAAAAAAAGTTCTTTTGCGGTGTCCAGCAAACTTCAAGACTGGGTTATGTGAAACAAAAAAAAAAAAACTCGGTGAGGTTAATTTAAAAATAATATATCGGTGTACCAGTGTACTTGAATGAAACATTTTGCCAAAATAAAAACACGGTGCTCCAAAAAGAAAAAAAAAAAAGTTGCATGTACTTTTTGAGTCATGTTCTACCAGTCTAACAAATATTTTTGACAATATAAAAAAGGTTATGCGGACTTTGGGGTCAAATTACACCTTACTCTTGTATTATTTTTTTTTTGCAGTATTATACCTACTTTATTTGGACCCAAAAATTGATACTGCGGTTTTTCCAAAATACTGCATATATAATAAAAAATATTTTTTTCTACCTAAATTTTCTATTGCACAGAAGTATTAAACATGGATCAGTCGTAGATACAAAAACGATATAAGCTAACAGTTTTGACAATTTTCCTTTCGTTTTTTTAATGTTTATTAGGGAAAAATTTGTCAAAATTCTGCGCTATTTTTTGATACTTTAAACTAGAAAAACTTTTTAAATTTTCTAAGTTTTGTTAGAAGTTAGAAATTTGGATTTAAATGGCTTTTGTTTAACCGTATCATTTTGCCCAGGGTGTTCTGCAGGTGCACTCAGTACATCAAAAACTGTTTAAAAAAATATTGTACTTTAAAAAATGTATTTTTGTTTTATGGAAAACTGCAAACCGAAATTTTTTCGTAGAAATAATTTTTTTTCTTCCGAAAAAATACGAGCGTTACCCATACCAAAGCTTTAACAAAATTTAGCTAGATTTTCTCTTCTTTAAAAAGAGCTATTCTTGATTTTAATTGTACAAAAATTCTCCAAGCCATAAAGATTTGTCGATTTTCATTTTTTGTAGCAATATTTTTATCTGACAGAATTTGAAAAGTGCTAAAGCCGTCTTTAACAAGGTTTGATTTTATCGTCAGGTTTGAGAGGGCCTGGATGTATGCTGCTATCTGAAAAGACAACTAGAAAGGCGCCCTCCAAACCCCTTTCGAGGTTTTATTTGGTGGATATAATTGCTAAAACTTAAAAAAATTAAATCTTTTAATCTTAAAAAAAAAGCCCTGAAGTCAGAGAGTAACAAAAAATTCAGTTTTATTACATTTGGCCACTAGTTTCGTGAGTATATTGATTGTTTCGTCTGTTTTGAAATTTTTTTAGATTTCTTCAAACGGTGTTATAAAAAAAATTAATAAAGAGGTGTTGACTAATTCCAAATCATCCTTTTCTATGTGTTATTAAACAACGCACTAAGCATAACTTTAGGGCAAAACTTAAGTAATTTGATAGATGGGCAAAAGTCAACATAAACACACCCAAAGTCTTATGAAAGCACATTTGAATGCATTTTTTTTAAGACTGCGTACACATAAACCTACATAGGTATGTATGCACATTAGGGCGGGCCAATTTGTATGGTAAGATTTTTTTCTAAGAAAAAATTTCCATAAGAACATTGCTCTAAAATCAATTTCAAGCCAGCGAAATTTTAAAAGAAGTTAAAAAGGTTAGAACAAGTAGATTAATATTTACTTAAGTGTTACGAATTTTATTTTTTTTTTTAATTTGTTCTTGGACGTTTTTTGATGCGAAGATGCGACGCCTTTGGCGAAAAAAAAATTCTAAAAAATCAATGGTGGTGCACCGTGGGCCGCATGCATAAAACGTAAGCAAATTTTTTTCTTAAAATTTCAGACCTTTTAGAAGTTAGGAAATTTTAAGTAAAAGCAATTGCTTAGTTTTTGGGCATACGGCTCTTTAAATCTCACAATTCGAAAAATTCCAACACTTCTGAGAAAAGAATTTTGAATTTTTATGTATTTTGTAAATTTTTATTTAGTTTTATACAAAGTTTTAAAATTGGGTTTATATCAGGAACCAAAAATAACTGTTATCTCGAATGTAAAAATTGAAAACGTTGCCCGAGTTCTGAAATTTTACGAAAACGTTGTTTCATAACAGTTATTAGATGACAAATATTTTTTATTTCGCCGATAAGAGTTATGACCCAAGGTTTATTTTTTAGGTTCTTTGCTAACAGTTATTGCTTAACGATTATTTTTACGTTGCTTGATAACAGTTATCGCCCAACGTTTTATTTTTTACGTTGCTTCATATCAGTTATCATCCAATGTTTATTTTCTACGTTGTCTGATAAACATTGTAAGATAAGAATGTTGACGAAAACGGAGATGGAGACGAAGGTAAAGATGATGAAAACAAAAGAAGAGGAGTGATATAACTGTTATCAAGCAATGGAAAAAATAAACGTTGAGAAATACCACTTATTGGCGACGGAAAACATATTTCTCCTCCATAACAGTTATAAGGCAATGTAAAAAGTAAGCATTGGGTTATAACTCCTATCGGCGAAATAAAAAATATTTCTCATCTTATAACTGTTATGGAACAACGTTTTTCGATTAAACTTATAACTGTTATGTCCCTGGTTTATATGCGATTTAATAGGGATTAAACTTTACTTTAATTGAAAATTCCTAAAAATCAATAAATGGACATGTTTGCTACATTATTTTGAATTGGGGTGCTATCAATTTGACATATAGTTTGCTTTGTAGCGACATCTTGCAGAAATTAAAAAAATATTAGATATCAAAATTAAAGTTTTCGTACCAAAAACCCGTCAAGTACAAGTTTATATTAAAAAAAAACATTCGTATCACTTTAATAAATATTAATTTGCATATTAACGTTGTATTATTTAAAAATACCTTCTCTTAAAATTTCGCATTCTCGAAATTTACTTTAGAGCTATGGTCTAGTGTTGTTTGTATCATAGCGTTTTATGTAATATTCGAATCTGCTGGGAACGATTTAGAAAACGAAAATGACCCGCCCTAATGTGCAGACATACAAACATACTCGCTTTGCGTAGGCGTTCATTTGCATAGCGCTATTTATGATCCTACCCATGGATAAGCAGGCGTCCAGTCATAAATAGGCGAACCTTTGCATATACATATATGTATGTATGTATGGCCATAATCTTCATATCCCTTCCCTTTGCCACCCGCGTGCATATCTACTATTTATCGTCAGTGCAAGCCCTTTGGCTGTGACAAACGCAAATCGTAAGTGCATTTATGCGTGCATGTATGTATGTATGTTTGTATGCTGAATTACGGTGAATATACGCGGAAATGTAACAACGCAAGTATTTATTACGCCTATAACTACGTATATAACTTTGGACAGAAATTATGTACATACATACATACATACATATTTATGTAGTACAGGAACGTAAAAGCATATAAGTACGCATTGATATTTTACAATGGTGCGACACTTTGACAGCTCAACCGACAGCTATTGTGGTGGCTGGGCGATTGGGCGATTGGGCGGGAGGTCGATCAGTCGGCGGTTGGTTGGTTGGTTTGTCGACCATTCGCTTTATTAACTAACCTGGTTGGTATCTTTGCTATGGTGCGGTTCAGCTCAGTACGGTTCGGTTTATGGCAGTCATAGTATTTAGCTGTTATAGCGATGATACGTATATGTATGTTTGTATGTATGTATATAATCTACTGTTGTTGCTGTTGATGGTAGCCTGTGGCTAATGCGGTAATATGGAGGTGATAGAGACACCCATAATACATTTGCATTGTATGTTTGGGTGTATGTGCCTGTATGTATGTATGTACATATGTATGTACATACATTTGTGGTTACGATTATGCATATTTGCCTCTTCTATTATCTGAGTGTCTATTAGAATTTATGATGGTAGGCGTGTGAGTGCGTTTTACGCCACATAGTAGTTGGTGATTTGGCTAACCAAATGTCTCCTACGAAACCGTTAGCCATGCTCCAAGTGCAGTTTATTCATGTAGTTGTATACATATGTACCTATGCTTACATATACATATACATATACATATGTGCATATGTACATACATGCGTACGTACGCGTATTGACATTATCCAATACGGAAGTGCATAAATACTTTGGAGTGTATGGTCAAGCTCTAGGTAGGTGAGTAGGTTGATGTGGCTGCCAGGCCGAGAGGACACCAACACACTTAGGCCCAATCAGGGCCCATTGTGATACCACATGGATCTAAAACCCCTACTACTTAAACCAATTCGTGGAGTCTACGATCCTTAGCAACTGCCGTATACCAAACTTAGCTGTTGCGCTTAGATCATCTTGAAAGCCTACATACCTAGTAATTTCTGTCTTTTCCTGCCTAGTGCTAGGCAATCGCAGGGTAAGTGCCCGATTGATTCAGACTTCTCCTCCACCCTGCATCGCAGCATTTGGCGCACGAGCACAACCATACACGAGTCGATGCCCAGCATGATGTTGTTAAAGGCGCCTTCTAAATCTAGGAAGGCAGCAAGCGTGTACTCTTTGCTGTCTAGTGATCTTTCTTTATGGGACACTATTTCATGTAGCGCCGTTTCTGTAGATCCACCTTTCGTATAAGCGTGTTGTGTGATAGTGAGTCCGTCACCAACCGTCTCTCTCTCTCTCTGATATGGACCTCCATCAGTATCTCCTTAACCTTCAGTTGAAATGGCGACAAGGTGATGGGCCTGAAATCTTTTGGTTTGTTGTGTGACACCTTCATTGTCTTGGGGATGACAATTCCCTCTACCATCTTGAAATATCATTAAGAGCTAGTACTCCCTTAATTATAGCGTGTAGCCATGCTAAGCTTTGCTGTAAAGTTTGCTGCCGCTGTATGGAGGCGACGCCATCCGGACCTGGTGGTATATAAGGCTTAAACGTCCCAATAGACCAGAAGACGCTTTCTCTAGTGAAGAAATCTCCAGTGACTAGATGATCTCCAATTAATTGTGGCTGCAGCGGCCTGCTGTCCGCGGCATCCGGAAAGCGTATGCCTAGAAGCAGATCCAGTGATTCCTCTTCGGTTTTAGTCCAGGAGCCATCAGGTCTTTGCAAGCATCCTGGGGCTTTCTGGGCAGCACCTTAGAGTATCTTTCTGAGCCTGCCCCTCTGAGATAGACTCCACCTCATTGCAGAAGTCTTTGCATGCGGTTCCTTTCGACCTTCTTAGGCGCTTCTTGTACTCCCGTAGCGTCGTCTTGTAGGTCTCCCAATATCCCTCACTAGCACACGCAGTAGCCTGATTTAAGGTTTTTCTGCAGTTCTTGCATGAAATCCTGATTTCTTCATTCCAGCAGGGTGGCTCTTACCTACCCCAGTTCTTCTTTTTGGAGCATGCTATGTCTAAAGCTTTGCAGCAGACCACCGTGAAATGATCGACTAGATATTCCAGGTCTACTAGGTATGCTGGAGTGGCTGGCTTGCTGTCCTTTAGCAAAAGCCTGTCGAACTCTTCCCGATACTTTTCCCAGTTAGCATTGCAAAGATTTCTAGTTGAAAGAGCCTTGGGCATTACCCCTACTACCTCGAATTGGATATAGCGGTGGTCGGAAAAGGAGTGCTCCTCAAGCACCCTCCACCTCCCGACCAGGCATTCCGCATTCTCAGAGATAAGGGTAACGTCCAGAACTTCCCTTCTAGATTTTGTAATAAAATTGGGTGGTGGGTTTCCCCTATTTCGTAGGTTAGGACGATGTCGGCTGCTCTTTTAGATGTTAGTTGGAGCAGCAGTGCAGCTAATGCTGCCTGGCAGTGTTTCAGGTTAATTTGGACTACCTTCACCATCTTGACTGCTACCGCCCACGTCGCCTACTAAGGTGAAGTTAACCGCGTCTTCCGACATCTCTATCAACTCCTCGTCCGTATGGAGTCGAAGTATGCGCCCGACCCCTTGAGAAGACGTCGATGAGGCATATCCCCCGCTCAGGTCGTCCATCGGATCGATCTGCTCTCGGGCTCCTCCACCATCTCCACCTCGCTGTTGGCCTCCTCCGGCTCTACCTCCTGTATCCTCAAACCCCTCAGTAAATATGTTAGTAGATCCACAGCTAGAAAATGACTAGACTAGTTTTTAAGCTGATACGTTGGCACACAAGCTCAACAATTTCAATAAATTTTCATTTAGCGGCATATGTTTTTGAATTTTCAAAGCCCAAATTAAACTCAGTTAAGTGGTCTTCTTTCAATTGCCGACTGTGCCGTCGCCTCTGGTCTATCGCCTCTGTTCTGAGATCGCGCTCTCGAATCCCTTTGAAAAATCTGAAGCTTTTAAAACAAGTGAATGCAGATTAAAGAGTTTGGGCACCTATTAGTTAAATAATACTTTGATTCGTTATTTTGGCGAAGTGTGTCCACTGCAGGCAGGGAAAAGGCGGTAGCCTCTTTAAATGGCTTTAGGACACGTCAGCCGGGTGGTGTATATTCGAATATTATAGAGTGTGGTGAAGATAAGCTTATTAGGGTTTCAGTAAGAGTTTTTAGGGCCCGACTAGCACTTGGCCACATTCTTACTTTTCGACCACAGTCCAATCCAAAAGCTTTGGAGAAACGTTATGCTCATCTTCATTCCCATACCGTTAAAAGAGGATTATGCGCAAGTAAAAAAAGTTATGACCACTCAGTCTGACATTTTCAATGCGGAAGAGCACGCGGTCGAAAAGTACATCAGATCAAAAGCTTTTGTGAACAGAATCTTATAGGGCAATTCCAAAAACTGTCTCAGAACAGTCATTCTAAAAACAAAAGTCTTTCGTAAGATAGTAATTGGCAACTATCCTGAAGGCTCTCTTCTGTCTTTCGAGAGACTAATTGAAAGATCAAAATCCGGTATATTGTGAAATTTCGAAATTCGAAACAAGTTTTTTTTTTGTTATTTTTACCTTTGTCAAAAATGCATTATATGATAAAAGCGAAGTTCTGACCAAAACTGATCCAAATCAAAAATGTTCGATTCCAACCATTGGTCGATTTGGCATAGATTGACCCTTATCTGTGGTCTTTTGTCAAAACAACTTCTCTCGAGTGAGATTATTTTCGCTTCAAAGCAGTAATTCATTGAATTCTCGAATGATATTTTTATGTTTCGTCAGTAATAGGTGTAGTTCAAGATGCAATCTTAATGAAAGTTAAAGAAAAATGTCAAATTTTTGGAATGGAAGTTCCTTATAATTTACTCTAAATTCCAACCTCCTGAAAGCACATAGGTTGTTTTTTCAAAAGTCCACAGATATGTATTTATGCATTATGGATATAAATATGCTCATATGCATTTACAAACTTATACATACATACATATGTATGTCTGTATGTATGTATGTAAGTACAATCAATTCATTGGCTAATAAAATGTGCAATTTATGACTGTGATCAACTAATGCGGACACGCCAAGGAAGTACTAAAGTACTCAGGCGCACTTAACTATTTCTGTTCACGCAAACTTTACCTTTACATACATACATACATACATACATATGTACATATGCATAAAGATATTCTCATACGTTTGCAGTTAAATGGCAAAACTCCCCATTTTGCGGACTTTGTAGCACTATTTTATACGGAAGTACTACGTATTTACTCGCACGTTTCTTCGCCACTTGCCCAACTGTCTTGGGTGTTCTAAAAGTACGCACAGAGTATTAAGGAGTGTTTGGCTTTTTGTTCTCATAAGCTCGGTGTCTGCTCTTGTAACAAAGTTACAGTTCGATTTTTTTACGATCGAGAAGTCAAAGTTTTATACGCAGCTACGGCGTGTGTGCGTGCACTTATGTAAGTATGTATGTATGTACCTGCGTTAGTGGTCCACAAGCGCGTGGGTTTATCGACATCGATTTGTCCGGTTGGTTTCTAATACACTAAAAATACGCACATAATTTTATGCGCATATGTACGTTTATATGCCAGTATTTCTAATACGTATGTACATTGTGGTTTTATGGAAAATCGAATACTTAATCAAGCATTTTGGTCGTCATAAAATTTTTAGGATCTTATAATGTTATTAAGTTATTTGTAGCATTCTTATAAAAGCTAACTTTCTTGCACATTTAGGAATGTGCGAGGATACTTGCTTGAGTTGCTATCTGAATTTCCGGAATAGTAACCTTAAATGCAACACTGCTTGCATATGCCCACTCTTAGTGCTGGGGCAAGGCGGATGACGGAAAGGCCCTTATCAGCAAACCGCTATTTACAAGGGAGATACGCGTTGACACCCAGCCTGCTCGGTTGGACAAGGCAACCAATTGGTAAGATCCGAAAGTTCGCGCGAGGTCATCTACCGATTGGGTGAGCTTGCCAGACGTAATACCGGGCGCATAAAACTATAACTACTGGCATAGTATTTAGATTAGGCTGCACTAGACTTATGCTGGCGTTAGCAAAAGGTGATTCGTGGGTTACTTATTTTTGGCCTAGTCACGGGATTAAATTCCTTGAAATAGTACCTTAAAATAATTGGTGTAAGGCATGTACTCGGCTCTATGCATAACATTTCGTAATAGCATAGACAGACGGCAACGTTAATCTGGATTAACGGCACAGTTTCTTGGTTTGCTGACTTGCTTGCTTCGTTCATTTTTGATTCACAATATACAACGACAGTTGGTCATTTCGGTCAGGGTTGTCATCAAAAATGTCAGTGATCCTTATTAAATAATTCGAATCAACGGCAATTAGTTACCGAGATAATTTCGAATCAACAAGTTGATCCGGATCAATGTTGTTGTCTGTATATGCTATAAGGAAATATTCAAAAGCAGAATTATTCGGGAATGCGTTGGAGAGACCAGGCGGAGGAGGGCTTTACTTCATTTGGCTTTTCCAAGTGGCGTCAGTTGGACTCGCCCAAAATCGCAAGCAAGAAAAAAAGAAGAAAAAGTAAAAGCAATTGTGTTTGAGAAATTAAGTGTGTGCTATTCGTTTTATGCAGATTATGCTAGAAGGTCTCCGTCTTAGTTCGTTGCATCCCTTTCATGTTTTCTTCTTTAAGATTTCATAAGAAATTATAGATAGCATTACTTTTGCTATGATTTCTTCAGGATTTCATATAAACCGACTTTTGAAAAGTCCAATGTTTTTCTTTTCAATATTTAATTTCCTTTTTCAAACCATATCGATGGCTGAGTGGAAGATCGACCTATCTCGGCGCCAGTTCGGAAACGCCCTATCTCAAAATTTGATTGAAGAACGCCCTGTTTCAGAATTTGGTTCAAAAACACCCTATCTGAAACGAAAATACATTGAAAATATGCTGGGATAGGACGTTTTTGAATCAAATTCAGAAACAGTGCGTTCTTCAATCAAATTTTTAGATAGGGCATTTTCGAACTGGCGCATTGATAGGTCGATGTTCCACTCAGCCATCGATATGTACTAGGGATGTTAATCTTTCAGCTTTTTCCGATCCCGGCATTTTCGGTATGCTGTTATCACAATCTCGGGATCACATGATTAGTCCCGGGATTTAGATACTCATTACTTTACAACAATGTAAATCGAAAAAATTGCTTCTATATTGATTGAGAAGCTCTCCATACCATAAAATAAATAATAAATAAATGGGTTTGAAACCTAATTTTTTATTTAAAAGGTTTTTTTTCTCGCTGACGCCAGGATTTATTTTAAAGGACTTTGTAATTTCAAAGATATAATTAATTCAATAAATTATTTAAAAAATTCAATGCAATGTGGAATAAAAATATGGGTACCAAATGCATGTGAAAATTTCTTTAGAAATTAAAAAAATTAAATTTTTTTGGATTCACAAGGACGAATGGGTAACTTTTTAAGCTGTTAAAGTTAGAAGGACGAAATTCGAGGATGTTATCGAGTTGTTATAAGTCCTTAACATAAATTTTTTTTAAAACCAAATATTGCGAAGTTTCAAAGATAAAATTTTAAAAGGACATTTTAAATACTTGGCGGTCCTTCTTCACCAAAGACTTGAATCTATTTAAATTATACAGGATTTTCTCTTTAATTTAATACCCATGCTTCTTCTCTAAGCACATTTCGCCGAAATGTTTTAATCATTTTTGAATTACTGACGTAATTTTATGACATTTGTGTTTTAAATTTACTATCGCGCGGTGTTATATGCATAATGAACTAGACATTTATACAAAAATATTAATTATTCAATAAAAAAAGAAATATAGCCAATACTTAAAAAGATCGGGATCTCGGGATTAACATTCCTAATCTACACAATGCAATTATGGATATAAATACTTATTAAAATATCTACATATATACATACATACATACATACAAACAACGTGAAAATAAAAGCAACAAAGCTGTTGCTATTACCAGCACGAACAAACCATAAAAAAATAAGCAAATAATGTCTAAGTACAAAAGTAAAGTAAGAGGACAAAGTGAGCGCAGAGGAAGATAAAAAAATTAATTTACTAATTGATGAGTCCCTGATCCCAATACGCAAATACCCGCGAATCATATTCAAGTTGAGTTCACAAACATCCAGTTGAGTTTGTTGCTTTTGCGTTGAATGGCATTGCGTTACTATGTTGAAATTCAATTACAACAAAAATAAAAAAAAAACGAATACAAACAAAAAAGCAAATAATAACAGAAACATGCAGCGTAATAATGAAAAAGTAAAAAACCAAAAAAATAAATAAAAATTAAAACAAGATGAAAATAAAGGCAAAATGTGGACAAAACTAAGCAGGCGGCAAAGTACAAGCAAAGTGGTCATAACGACTGGCCGATTGGCTGACTGACTGGCTGAATAAACAGCAAGTATTTTTTCGATATGCAGATATATCGACTATATATGTACTTACATTATAAAAAAGCTTATGTATTACATAAGTAAACCTATATGTACATATATGCCTTTTACACATCGCATACATACATATATTTTTTTCAGGCGCGGTCAAACGTTCACACACAGTAGTGGCATTTCGTCATTCAGTCCCCAGCACAGACAACGCACTGACTGACTTGAATCTAACACCCGCACTTGGAATTGGAACTGACAGCGTTCCAAGTTGACTGTGCCGACACAGTAGTGGATGACGAGATGGGGTTTGGGTGTGTGCGGAGGACGTGTGTGTGTACGCCATACATCACATCAGAACGCATTCCGTGAATGAGCAAATGAATGAACTGACAGTCGAACGGGTAAAATGATTAAGCGAACAATATGAACTTGCCGCAACTGATCATCAGAGCTCAGAAATCGTTTGTTTAGGAGACTGAAACTGAACGAAGACAGCTTTGATTGAGGGAATAAGATATATGTACATACAGTCATGTGAAAATGATCTAATAGGGATACGACATTTTGACCAATTTTGACTATTTTTCCATTGCTTGTTTAATGTCTATTATTTTTTTTTATAAAAAAAAGCTCATTGTCTAACAAAGAGCACATAAGTCCAAATTTCAAACTTTGAAGACAAATTTGAAAAATAAAATTTTGATCAAGATTTTCTAAAAAAAAAAAATCTAAGTATGCAGTTTTATAGCCCATTAAATTCTAGCTTAAGAAAGTGCAAGTTTCAAGTAGCTAAAAATTCGCGTTGATTTTTGATATATTTTTTTGCGGATAGTGTTATTTATTTCTTCCATAAAAAAAAATTGTCGAACACACTTTTTTAGAAAATCTTAATAAAAATTTGTTGTTGTTGTAAAATTTTGTTGAATTTTTCTAATTTTTCTACAAGGTTTGGAATTCGCACCTATAGTGTTTTTGCTAGGTAATGAGCTGTATTTCTATAAAAAAAAAATAAAAAAAAAAATAAAAAATAAATAGTAAACAAACGATGGAAAATAGCCGAAACTGGTCAAAATGTCGTGTCCCTATTAATTTTCGCATGACTGTATGTGTGACTACTTTCATGCGTATATTTTTATGATATACATACAAACATAAGGGTGGTCTTTAAAAATGTCAACATCATGGGGCACCCCAAAAACAAAAAACAAAATCAACTAAAATGTGACGCTACTAGGGTTTGAATTTTTTTTAAATTGCAGGTCCTGATTTAAAAATTACCAGCTTTTTTCTAACAAGCCTATAGGTTTTACATAATTTGTGGTTAAAGTTAATATACAAAGAATTAATAAGATTGCAAAATAATATAAACTTTATGCTGCGGGACTGCTGAAAATTTGGAATAATAATTTTGCAATTTTTTATTCCTAATTTTCACTATAAAATAATTCTTATATATTTTTTTTGTTCGCTATACACTTTCAGTCGTTAGATTAGCAAACCCTTTTGATCCTCCTTGTTTAATATTCATTATTTTTTTTATAAAAATATAGCTTATTCACATATAAATCCGATTTAAAATTAGAAAAAAAAACATGTCAACAAAGGGGTGTGCTATCCTAATGATCTGCAGTGCATGATTTAATAATATTTTTAGAAAAATTTCAGGTAGGCAGGTTTATAGCCCAATAAATTTTAGTGAAAATTTCAAGAGGCTACAAAATACCGTTAATTTTTGAAATTTTTTTTGTTGACATTGCCATGGTTTTTCTTCCATACAAAGTATGAGCATGCTCGACAAAATTGTTATATGGAAAAAAATGCGCAGCACCATTAACAAAAAAAAAAATCTACAAATTTTATTATTGTATGCACTGCAGGTCATTAGGATGTACACTCCTTTGTTAATATGTTTTTTAAATTTTTATAAAATTTTAAAATCGGATTTACCCGTAAAATATACTAATATATTCATTTGTCTATATCTATCTCAATTCCTTTGGCTGTTACAAAGAACCGTTATGTGAGCAAAGTTATAATACATTTATGCATTTATATATATAAAAGTATGTGACAAATGCACTTCAATTAGGAAATCAATTAAAACGACTTAACAAATTTAAACAACAAATAACTTATAAAAAATTACAATAAACAAAAATTTTTTTGTTATAAATTTTTTAGAGGAGACCTCCCTAGGCATACTCACCACCTTAACTAGTTTCGTTAGTTAATTCCACCTGGGTTTTAACCGGAAAGGTAGTGTCTCAAGAGAGGTCCCACACTAATTGGGTTTAGTTCCGATCATTGGATCAGTAGGAAATTAACTGTATTCCGAAATTCTTATATGAGAATTGAAGTACATTTTATTTTTTGCTTAAAAGCTACTTGTCTTAAAACAAAGAGTGCGGCTACATACTAAAAGCCCAACCTATGTAAAATAAAAAAATTGTCGAATTTTTATGGTTAAAACAATTTAAATGTTTTCCCTAATTTTGTACATAGTTAGAACAAAATAAAGAGGGTGTCCCATAAAAAATTTAAATGTTGATATTTTCAGGATCATCCTAACGTATATACATATGTATATATATATATATATATATATGTACCTCTATTCATACCTTTGCATATAGTATATTGGCATAGCGAAAAACAAATTAAAATATTAACGTAAAGTGCGCGTGACTTTTGACTGAAACGATTAATGTTGATAAACTACTTGTTCCGGCTCCTCTCTGCATTCGTGTTGTCTTTCGTTGTCGACCATCATCGCCCTCTCACCCCTTTCTTTTATTTATTTATTGTTTTGGCTACTGTGCAAACGAAACGTCAATGCGTAATTTTTATGACCTCAAAGCTTGTAAACAACTTCCTCTTTCATTGAAATAATTTGTTAAGTGAATAATCTTCTNCGAAACGTCAATGCGTAATTTTTATGACCTCAAAGCTTGTAAACAACTTCCTCTTTCATTGAAATAATTTGTTAAGTGAATAATCTTCTAATTGTTTCGCTTTGAATGAGAAATGAGTTGACATGCGAGAGGCGGCGTTGAGCTCGGCTTAGCGGCACTTAGCGATGCTTAATGAAGTACATAAGCTTATTTTCTTAAAAGAATAATAATTTAATGCGCTCTTTTTTAAATTGATTTCTTTAGACTTGATGGGATTTGTGCTTCCTTGAAGAAAAACTTACCAATATTTTGACATATATATGGTTAGGCAGATATCAGTGTTTAGATGTGGCACCTCTGCAAACATATATTAGAAACAAAGCGGATTTAAACCTGTCTCGTTTGACAACCATACTAAAACATTTAATTTAATTTTCTAATTTAATTGATTTGAATTTCTAAACATATGGCAACCCTCTTAAAATATATTTTCCAAATAAAGCTTTCTAAACTTTAACTCGCTTGCTACTCATATTAAAATATTTCCTTTAACTTATTAACAACATATTTCGATCTTCAATTTCTCAACCGGTGGCAACCCTCTTTAAAAATACTTTCTATATATAGAGCTTTCTTAACGCTCCCTCGTTTGCCAGCACTATTCAACTATTTTATTTAATTTGTTAATTCTGTTGATTTTGAATCTCTAGGCGAATGGCAACCCTAATTAAAAATGTCTGTCTAACTTCTCTCGTTTCACACTTACTGGTTAAATAAATTTTAATTTCTTAAAGAGTGGTAACCATCTTCAAAGAAATTTTCGTAAAAATACTCGAATCGGATCTGCCTTATTCGCTCGATTTTCAAAAATCAGGGGTGAAGGTCTGCATCTATAGCTATAGGTCTTTACTTTTTCGAAAAGAGATGCCACCTGTCAAAAATTTAAATTCAAATAATTTAATAATCAATTCCACAATTTTTTTTTT
>NW_016164132.1:0-33145 GCF_001687245.7 Rhagoletis zephyria | reverse complement strand
GGGGGGGGGGGGACTGTTGGCGAGGCCACATGCAACGCGAATGGTGCTACTGCTGCTGCTGCTGCTGGCTCAGTTGCTATAGTACAAAGGGCGTTGATTGTGCTTTTGGCAGCGCGCGCAAATTGCAATGTTTCTTGCCGCCTCTGCTTTTGCGCCCCTCTTTTCAGCTTTTGTTGGGTTTTGCGCGCTGTTCTTTATGCTCGCGTTATTGTCAGTGCTTCAATGTACATAAATGTATGTATGTATGTAGAGCTGCTGTATGGGGTCGAAAGTAATTAGTACATGTATGTATGTATGTACATATGTATGCATTTATATGACACCTCCTAGGACATCGCCATGTTAAATTCGCCAGTTGTTTGCATGCAAAAGAGATTTATCGCGAACCAGCACTGGGCCTAAATGTACTAGAAGCGCAGCAGTTCAGAACCAGAGATTTTTTCACATGGATTTGAAAGCACATTTACATGTCTGGCTGTAGCCGAGTGCGCAAACATGCTTGCCACAATTTGTTGACTTCCAGAGTGTTAGGGTTCGAGTTTTATTGCAGGCAACATGTAAATGAATTTTTTTTTGTTTGAAGTGCAAAATGCCTAATTTTAATATGTGCTTACTTGAATTGAGTATTTACCACTATACAGTACTTTCATTAATGTTTATAGGTGCTCCTTAAATGTAGGGAGCTTAATTTTACATCAGATTTCCTACATTTAAGGACCACCCTAATGTTTAAAAGTAATATTTAAAATTCTAAGTTCTCATCCCCTAAGATTTTTCTAAAATGAAGAAATAATACCCGTATTTTTTTTGTTATAATATATATTAGCTATTAGCTGAAAAATGTTTTCCTAATACTATGTTCACGTTGAGCCTTTAACTCGAGTTTATGGGCCATTTTGGAGTTAAACGGTTAACACAACTCATTAAATCGGAGTTTGCCATACAAATAATTATGACATGTTTATATATATTTTATAAGCGTAAAAGAAACCGTTAGATAGCTTGTTTTAAGACCTTACCACTGATATCCATACGAATGATATGGAATATGTTATCCGGTAGCAGTGACATTTTGAAAATTAGATTTTTTCGACTTTCAGGCACCGGCCACGCCCCCAACGGCATCTGAATCGAGACATTCCGGAACAAAAGCTTTGTAGCTTTTTTACTTTAATATATCTGCATATCAAGAATTTTTCTAAAGATTCTAAAAAAAAGTTTGTTGAATTTTTATATTTGTACAAAAAGTTAGTAATGCGGCTTAATATGGTGCTTGTTATACAAAGAGCTAGACTTAAAAAAATTACATTAAATAAGCAAAAGAAAAGCGGCCAAAACTGCTCAAAATGTCACTTATGTATGTACATACATATTTATCGTAACCTTAACCTAATGACTTTCGTAAATCTAAATGTTCATTGGGTAATCATTCTGCATTTATGCGAAAGTTAAGAATATTCCAGACGTTGTGGAGACGTCACATTAGGAGATAACGTGCCAAGCGGATTGTTAAAAGAGTGCTAGTCAAATAGCAATCAAACCCGGCACACGTGTATGCAGCTTGATAAGAATGAAGATTATAAAAATTAAATACTTCTTTTACATACTATATGTAGATATGTATTATGTGCAATTGAATAAACATACATACATTCTGGGTAATGACCAGTGTTGCCACAAACGAAAAATACCAAATTTCTCAAAAACAACTGGAAAATCCTCAAAATCTGAACAGATTATTCAAAATTTTCTTATTACAGATAGAAGTTCTGTGTACTACATACTAATGACAGGTACTTAGTATAAAAATTAATTACATTCTCCAATTCATTTGGTAAATTTTCTGTTGCGGCTAAAAAAAGTATCACTCTTATGTTTTATGCCTTGGTTCATATATAATACTGCTGCAACTATTTCAATGCTCAATATGGTCCTCAAGTCAGTCCTACACATTTTTACACTACTTAATATATGTACGTTCTACTGAAGCATTAGAAAAGGGCTATATTAGTAATGCAGATATAATTTTTTTAATTGGGAAACTTATATGAACCTGAAGAATCTTTTAAATCAAAATTTTTTTCGATAGTATTCTGGATCTAATGAAGAATCAATATGAATATTCTTATGATCGAAGAATGCGTGTTCTCTCCATTCGATATCGAGATTTTGCAAGTTCAAACTAAGTTGAAAATATAACGATGGAATGAAAAAAACTATCGATAACATTTTGAATATTTAGCAACAAATGACAAACCAAGCCAAATGTCCCTTTACTTAAGAGCTATTTATGTTGTGTATGGGGGTGTTTGACGGTTTGTCAAGCCGTTGTGGGAAATGTGAACACAAATCAAATTTTTTTTGATTTTCTGGCCGCCAAGTTGATGTTTGATCAAAACGCTTGCGTTGTGTATTGTAAAATCGCCTCATTCGCAACGAAATTTTCATCGAATGAGGACGCAAGAGAGAAAAATCTAGGAAAACCAAACTCTTTTAAATTTTGAACCGGCAGAAAACTAAAATTCTTTGCTTGAACAAGTCATGTTTACATGGTGTATGGCGAAATGGGAAAAGTAGGTTGGAAGAATATTTGATAAGCCGCTTGCGGGGTGTATTTCGCTTTTTATAAACCTTCGGAAAGATTTTTGTTCAGAAATTTGCGGAGCGATTTAACAACTCTGTTGTGTAAAACATGGTTGCATTTGCTGTCTGCAAATAAGTATATCGAGAGAAAATTCCTCAAAATAAAAATCCTCAAAAAAAAAAACAAAAAAAAAGTGGTCACACTGGTAATGACCGACGATTTTAAAGCGTGCATGAAATGATAGAGTGCAAGAAAATTGTTTCTGCAGTTAATTGCCGAAGCTAACCAATGGCCATATTGAGTTTAAATTTTGCACGAACATGCAATGAAGCATTTTAATTAGATACCTATTAGGCAACTAAAATGTTTTCAAAACACACAAATGAGCGCAACTCGTTACAGAAGGCTAATACATACATACTCAATTCTTATAAAGCAAATTGTTACTTTCTTTTTAATTTATTTTTTCGGTCGATAAACAAACTTTTTGACAACTTGTCAACATTCGGCTAAGTTTTCAAATCATTTCTTGACTTTTGCAGTTGACGCTTAATGCTTTTTTTGGCACAGATTCATGGTAAAATTTATATTGCACAATTGTGTAATACATAGTTCGCCTAGCTGAATGGTTTATTAGAATTGGGTCTATGTAAATGCATATGTACTATGTGCATACATATGTACATGTTTACATATATACATCTGCATTTTGGCAACTAAAATGTAAATAATATCTGCGAAATTTCCAACCAAGAGTAATTTCTATTTCATGCTGAAATGGTTATAACTACATTATATTTAGCATCAGAGCCAAATAAATGAGGTACAGTTATGACACTGACTTTAAATTTTGGAAAAAAGAATTAATAGTTTATTTTGACCAGAAAGCTTTCTTATAATTACTTTCGGCTGTTTTCAGCTAAGCAAAATTTTTGAGGTATGTAGCTCAAAATCAATCGTTCTAATCCAAGCTTATTGAAATCGTTTCAGGAGATTTTTTCCTGCATGCCAATGAAAGACGATCTCAATCACTCTTTCTACTTTCTAATGCCGAATTTCCACAAGGCATTGCAAGCACAAAAAATACAAAAAAAAACATACCACTACAGTACTGTCGCCAGTTGTTTTATAGCTGTCAAAAAGTCCCAGAGTTAGTTCCCAGTGGTTAAAAAAACACAAACCGAATTCATCGTTGTAGTTCAGAGCTTTTTTTAAATTTACTCATCCTCTCTCACGAAGAGAATTGTCTGAAGATAGATTCATCGTTAATTCAGTAGTCCTGCTGTAAAAATGATAACCTACGGCGTTGCCAACATCAATGAAATTTAATTCGTAATTTGAAATTTGAAGGTTAAATATTTTGCACATATTTTTCCTATGTCGACTTTTTGTTTTCGAAAAAAAAAATAAAAACTTAAAACTTATTTAAAGTCAAGTACGGCAATAATGGCAAAAAACTTCGGACTTAATGTTTAAGTTGAGTTGACAACTCAACAGGGTTCAGAACATTTTTCAATTGCTTTTCCACTCCGAAGTGGGAGAGAAACCCAACAACAACCAAATGAAAAAATTTCTGAACTAGAAAGATTAAACCGCCTTCAAGCTCATTATTTATGTATTACTGTGAGGAGTCATCATGTCGGCAAAGTGAGGAGCGCACCTAATAAGAACTCTTTTTCAATAACAAAAGGAATTATAAAGGGATAATCTTAACCTACAAGAAGTCATAATTTTGCCCGACAGTTAAGGCACGACTATGGAATGGAGACATGTTCAAAACCACCTGGCATCTACATAAGAATTATACCGCAAGGGTGATTTGGGCTCCAGGACATGCTATATACCTATGCATATATACATATACCAGGTAATTGTGAGGAAAATGACTCGGCTAGGGCGGGCAAACCCCTTACTGCCACAATTATGTCGCCTGAAACGGTAATGCCGTTTTCATTAAGCGTATAGTGGCTAAAAATCGAACTGCCAAACAGAAGATTGAGCAAAGGACCAACATGTGGGGTGGCTCATCAAATTTGGCCCAGACTGCATGCTGCCGAGATAAAGAGGAAATCAAAAGCGTCGAACAATTTCTTTACCATTGTTCGAAACTGACGAGACGACTCAGGAAATATCGGGTCTCATACATAAAAATTGAGTTTAAGCGCCTGCTCTATTTTCAGTAAAAATTCTTGAGCTTGAGCTCACTCCAGAACATTGTTCGACAATCTTGCATATTTGAGCCCGTCAATAGTTACACCCGCACTACGTATCGGCAAAACTAATTGACAATATATTGGGTACCTACAGAAGGAAATTTAAAGAAATCTCAACAGATGGCATCAGCAGGGTTCAAGCATACCGGACAATACGTTTCAATGCGATCGAAGGCCTATAGTTCCGTCACTGTTTCCCAAATGTTCTTTCGACAGTACAAAGCGAAGCCGTTTTTACACTGACGATAAAAAAATTGAATTACTTCTACAATCTAAAGCACCACAAGGCGTATGTGAAGCAGGTCGAACGCGGACCATGGACCACCAGGCCAAATATTTACGGCAACAAGCTAATGCATTGAATTTGGTGGGAACAGAAGGGATTCTTGTATCATAAGCTTTAGAAAATTAGTCAGGCAACCGTTGGGGCTCTTTACAGACAACATCTGAGGCAATTGAAGCGAACGATACTAGAAAAACTACCGGAATGGACAGCCAGACAAGAGTCATTAATAGTCTACCATGGCAATGCTTGACCGCATGTCGCACAAGTGGTCAAAACTTACGTCGTTCATACCGGATGGTAAGTCCAAATCCACCTGCCTTATAGCCCATACCATGCACCATCAGATTACTATTTGTTCCGGTCGAAGCAGAACGCCTCTGTGGGAGTACGCTTCACTTCACTTGCTTCACGGCCAGCCATGTTTACAGAATACATGCATAGCCAGAAAAGTGGGAAAGTCATAGCTAGAGATGGGCAATACCTTCATTAAAATACGTTATTCCTATTTTGCACAATAAGTTTTCCAAAACCAAGCCATAAGCTTACTTGTATAGAAAAGCAAAAACATAACTCAAGAGACAGAATTTTTGAAACCGAAATAAATAACTTTTCAATAAAATCAAAGAGGTTAACAAGCTGAATGATGAATGAAAGATTTAACGTTTAAAATTGATTTAATAATGACCACTCTAAAGTGAGATTTGGTGCAAATCCCGCGACCAAAACGATAAACGAAAAACAGAAATTTCGCACATACATACATACATATGTACATACATACATCCCTATAATTTATCAAAGTACATGTGCATACAATTCGTCTTATGCTTGGCTTCCTGCCTAACTTCTCAACAATTCCAAGTTTCGTGCTTAAGGTAATTTTTTTTTCTACCTTCGCAATCTTCAAGTCAAACTTGAGTCCAGAACTAAGCAAGCTGTATATAGTACATACATACATAAATATTTTTGTACGGTTGTATGTGTGCAATTTTAGTCGATTGGTCTGCCAGAGGGTCAGACAGACAGACGATCGTTTACTTTGCTGGTTAGTTGGTTGGTGGATGTCTGGCATTCAGTGTTTGTTTTCGTACGTACGTTTGTATGTATGTAAGTAAATATGTATGTTTATATGGCTGTGCTTGCACTCTTGGTTACCTTTTTGCCTTAGCGAATTTCATTAAATACATAACTTAGTGAAACAGGCGAGGAAAGTAAGAAAAGAAAAAGCAACAGCCAGGCGACATAAGAACAACAACAAACACGGCAAAATTTCATCAAAGACGCTTATTTATACATACATACATACATACATACATACATGTACAGGGACTACGAATATGATTGTGTGCAACTGCGGATGCGACTGCGACTGCTGCGACGACAACGACAACGGACACGGCCAAAGCAATACATACAAAAACAAAATGGTGGACAAAATGGTGCTCCCCACTGCGCGTTAATGCGATTGTGACGTGAATTGCAGTCGCAGCAATGCAAACAAAATAAAAACATGTCAAACAATAACAACAACTAATGCGAACAGCGAGCGAAAAAAGAAGTAAAAGAAAATGAAAAATAAAAATATGTAATCACATCAAACTGCTTGCACGGGTATGCAAGTTAAAATAAGTACTTCTCGTTGCAAAGCAAACAAGCGCATTTTGGGGCCAGCTACTAGTCGTGAGCGCAGTCAGTTGGTTTTGCTCACCGGCCGGCCGGACAACAGGCAACCGAGTCAGAGCAGACAAGACACTTACATATGTATGTGTGTATGTACATATGTATGTATGTATGTATGTACTTAGGCACTCAGTCAATGCACATTATACGCGAAGATAACGAAATAAGAATAATTTATTTATTATTTGCCGAAGATACGAAACAGGAATATTTTATACATTTGCACACACACACACACACACAAGCAAACATGCAAATACATACCCTGCTGGAACTGTGTCTAACTATAAGTTAACTTGAAGTTGATTAGATAGGGACTAAAGGTCACTCTGAGCTGTATATTTTCTTTGAAATAGCGAACTAACTACTTTTGGACATAAAATATTAATAGGATAAACAAAATATTTTTTTTATTTATTTACTTTATTTAACGCTGATTAAAAATGAGTTATTCTAATCAATTGATAATTTTTTTCTGCAGGGTATGTAAGTACATATGTTTGGATGCTACGTACTTGTGTGTGTGTGTGTGCGTGTGTGTACGTTTATGATTTAGTAAGACTTGGTTAAAACTAGAGCCTGGTTTTCACTATGTCAAATTCAGTGGAATTTGACGTCAAATAAGTGAAAACGCATTGTCAAATGGGATCAAAAAGCCGTTTTTTGGTTGATTTGGATCAGGATAGTCGCCTACATGCACTGCGAAATCGACTATCTGTCAGTTTTTGGCGCATATCATCGGTAAAGGTATGGATAAAGGAGATAAAGTTGTGTCAAAAGATGTCGTCAAATTTTGGAGCCAAAATATGACAGTGAAAACCAGTCTTAGTTTGCAGCGTGGTGTGCTCTGACATTGCGAAGCATACATATGTATGCATATATATATGTATTTATGTTTGAGTTACTTGCATGTGTATACATTGGTTTTTTGCAGTGGAGCACAATTTATTATGCACACGTGTGGATATAAGTACATATACATGTGTATGTGGGCGTTCATTGCTTCCAAAGTAGTCTCAAAAACACACAAGTTAATTTCTATTATTTTTTCTCGCTGCAGTTAAAGTTCCATTCACTCGATCCGTATCAGCTTCCTATTTCAAGAAATTCTTGATTTTTTTCAAAATTTATTGGTGACTTTTTGCGATCATAAATAAAATCTTGTTTTCCTTTTAATAATATGTACAGTGCCGAACAGAAGTATTGGCACAGTGAATTTTTCGGAATATATGAAAAGTTCTTTATTCTAATTTATTTCCGATAATTTTTTTTTTAAATTTTGTTCATTCTACACCAGAAAATATAATAATAAAATCCCTAAACTTTGTGCAAAACTCAGGAAAATTTATTAAATTTGCACACTAATTTGCAACTTTTTATTCAGATTTTTTAGAAAAATTCTAAAACATTCATATTTAGTATAACAAAGTGCAAGTTTTAAGTTGCTAGAAAATCGCGTTGATTTTTGGCAATTTTTTTTAGTGGAAGGTGTTGCTCATTTTCTCCATACAAAAAATAATTGTCGAATTACTTTGTATGGAAGAACTTGCGCGAAAAAAAAAACTACCAAAAATCAATGCGATTTTCTAGCGACTTCAAACTTGCACTTTGTTATACTAAATTTGAATGGGCTATAAAACTGCATACTTAGAATTTTTCTAAAAAATCTGAATAAAAAGTTGCAAATTAGTGTGCAAATTTAATAAATTTTCCTTAGTTTTGCACAAAGTTTAGAGATTTTATTATTATGTTTTCTGGTGTAGAATGAACAATATTTTTATAAAAAATTATCGGAAATAAATTAGAATAAAGAACTTTGCATATATTGCGAAAAATTCACTGTGCCAATACTTCTGTTCGGCACTGTATGTATGTAGATATTTCGTATCTATATTTCGTATGCACATCTAGGTAGCTAGCTTTACAGCAAGTAAACTCATTCAGTCAGTTTTTTTTTGAATTTTTATCAAAACTAAAAAAAGTATTAAAAAAGTTATAAAATGTATGTATGATATACATACATATTATCCACCACTTATTTATAAATCTCACAAACACATACAAAATTCGTGTGGCAAATTATTGTATGATAGCGTGGAGTATGGCAACAATCGTGAAAATGTCGGTGCTGCTGCATTGCAAGTGTTGGCGAACGTTTCCATGCAGACAGCAAGAAAATTATCCATTTTATTTAAGTCCGACGAGCAAATAAACGATTGAAAGAGGAGAGAAAAAAAAACATTACAAAAAGTAAAAAATATAAAATCTCAAACATGAAGGAAAATTAAAAAATAAAGAAAAGTGAAGAAAAAAATTTGCGAGACTTCTGAAAAGAAAAGCCGGTAAACAAAGGTGCTGCGAACATTGTAAATTTTTCATTGAACGAGTAAAACAATTGAACGTTCTGCTTTACTTATTGCGTTTTCGTTTCTATCAAAAAATGTTGCCTTCTCAGTGCCCTCAATGCATAAATACTAAGGAAACTTCATTAGTACTGATAGATTTTCATCGAAAACTCCGCTATCAGCGCCATCAGACTGCGTGCTTTGTGGCTCGGCATGAAAGACCATCTGAGCATAGTTCCATCCTAAATGCATTACCGCCTGATATTAAAGTACTGCCGAAGCCCTGGGTGTACCACAAAGCCAGCTGGAAATACCAAACCGTAGTGGCTGGACTCAAGGCGGAGTCCAGTTCTTGGAGGGCTTAACGGTCTTCACGGACGGATCAAAGATGAAGTGCGGGGTTGGTGCAGGGGTTTTCATCGACCGATATTACAAAAACTATCCATCTGCCCGCGAAAACGCAGGTGAATATCTTCTCAGATAGCCAAGCGAATATTCAGGCACCCTCTTCTACCTTTGTTAGATTTCAACTAGAGAGCTGACTTCGATTTCTTCGAGTTGCAAGTCTACACTGAATGTGTGGATGCCTCGGTCATGTAGATCATGTGAAGAATTGCCGAAATTAGCACTCGAAGACTGGACAGAAACTAAAATCTTCTTAAATATCTTTCGTCTGACATTGTGGTACACATGTATTTCAATAAACTCATGAACTAATTCGAAATTGATTGTTCGAACATTGCAAACCTCCCAAACAAAGATCAAGAGAAAAATCCCTTTCAAAACCATTTCGATTTATACCCATATTTTAATAATTCATCCAAATTACTGAAGTGACTTTTTAAACACGTGGCAACTTATTTCAAATATGCGAAACTCTAGGTTTTTTACCTTTCTTTCGTTTGATTACGGTATTTTTATATTTCATATCCTTTTTTGAATTAGTTAATTGAATTAGACCTTTCAAACAGGTGGCAGCCCTATCCAAAAGTATTTAAAAGCTTAATCATTGTTAACTCTCCTTCGCCGGACACTGTGATACATATTTCAATTAACTGATAAATTTAGAAGAATTTTAATTTTCAAACATGTGGCAACCCCGCTAAATACAACTTTTTCATACCCCCTTCGACTGATACCGAAATTTTAATAATTAATTTAGCTTACAAAAAAATTTGAATTTAACCTTTTAAACAGGTGGCAACCCTCCTCCAACACCCAAATATACCCTTAGCGTTCAAACTAAAGATTTCTTAGCACTCCTTCATTTGACATCCATAGTTTGATATTTCGTATTCAACATATTTTCAAACTACTACTTTCTGAAACCGCTTTCGTTTTGCACCCATATAGTGATAAATATTTATCTTATTTAATATGATTTTTTGTACAGGTTGCCAGCCTGCTGTAGTCCAGCTAAGAAACAAGCTTTTCAAAACCATTTCGATTGATAACTAGTTTGTAATAATTCGTTTTTTTTTTTTTTAATTTGGATATAATATTTTAAAAATTGGCAACTCTTTTCACAAAGTAAAACCTTATTGCATATTTACAGTCCAAGGCTTTTAGTTTGACGCCTCATTTTGGAAAACCGAACGAACGGTGCGGATTTGTTGGCATTGATTTTTAAATAATGTGATTAATTTTTCAACAGGTGGTAACTCTTTTCGAAAAGTTAAAACCAGTTTGCATATCTACAAACCAAGCTCTTTAATTTTACATCTAAGTTTTGAAAATCGGGCGAACGGTACAGATATTTTATACTGGACAAAAACCCCTTCTCGTATACACACATCAAAATTCTCTATGAAAAGATATATTTTTAATTTTTTTTCTTAAACAAGTTTTCACATACAAATTTTTTGACAAAAAAAAATTATTTCAGAAAATATGCCATATCAAAAAAATAAAATAAAATAAATCACAAAGCTCTGAGTACAATAATTTGCGATATGACTTTTTTTTACACCGAAGTTGAGGAAAATGAGTACATTACAAATTTACACATTTTTAGAATTTTTTTTAGTATACAGTTTTGTAGCCCATTAAATTTTAGTATAATAGAGTGCAAGTCTTAAGCGATTGCAAAACTGGCGTTAATTTTTTTTTTTTTTTCTTTGAAAACAGGTTTGCGCATTTTCTTCCATAAGAAAAAAGTGCAAGAAGTCGTCCGCATATAAAATATTAAAAACCAACGCAATTTTGCAATAACTTAAAACTTGCACTTTATTATACTAAAATTTAATAGGCTACAAGACTGCACACTCAAGAAAATTCTAAAAAAAAATTTAAAAATTTTTAAATTTGTAATGTACTCAACTTCGGTGTAAGAAATTTTTCACGAACGCCCTATTGCAGAATTCGGTTCAAGAACGTCCTATCTTAGAATTCGGTTCAAAAAGGCCCTATCACAATTGAAAATGTGCTGAGATAGGGCGTTGAAATTTCCATGTAGGGCGTTCGGCAAACACTAAATACTAATCATAAACTAAAATATTTGTGTAGCAAGTTTGAATGCCATTTTAAATGAATTTTCTTGCAACCAGCACCACTGTCATTGCACGCACACAACCAACTGCAGTGTCACATAGACGCACATGCACATGCACATACAAAAGTGCAATACACACCCAAACAAACAATTGGCACTAAAATTGGCGTTTGGCTGGATTTCGTTGGCGCTTTTAGGGTTGCACAAAAAGCGAATGTTGAAACGAAATGGAACGAAACAAAAATGACGATGGGGGACAACGATGAACAGAGCACAAAGCAAAGATGGACATCTCACGAGTCAGCAGGGGAATTTAGGTGCTGCAGGCGACGACGACGACGACGACGACGATGACGACGACGACGGAACGAAAAGCGATTGTCGGCTGGTCGGCTGTCAGGTTGATGCAGTTGAATTACTACTTTTATACATTTGAATTTTAATATCTCATGTTTGCACTTTCAATTGCACGCATACTTTTACACAGGCATACACACACACACACACACACTTGCACTCGATGCACATAACCACAGTAGCAGCATTGGCGGCAGCATAGCCAGACGAACCAAACAAGCAGCGGCACAAAGTGTAATGCTTTATATGTACTTATGTATGTAGTTGGAGGGGGTAGGCGAGAAGGGCCATTGGAGCCGGGTGGAGGCGCAAACAGACCGCGATAAATGCGAAATGCTTTGGCACATTGTACAGTAGTAACACAAATTGAAGAAGTCGAAGTGGAATTGGAAGTAGTCGCGGTCGTTTCGAACATGAAGTCGAAGTACGAATACAAAATATGCGGTTGGTTGCATGGATGTGCCGAACACAAGCGTAGATGCACAGTTACACATGCACTTTTGAAAGCATACATACATGCATTCATATGCATGTATGCATATTTGTGGAGGCAGGGGTGTTACCGGGGTAGTGTGGGGGCGTAAGCGGAACACAGGCGCGCACACACACACACACTCACATAAAGATAGTCTAGCCGCAGACGTTAGCTTTGAACGAATTTTTGTATGTATGTATGTATGTACATATGTATTTATAAGTTAATTCTCAAAAAGTGTCTGTACATACATACATATGTATCTGTACATACTTCGCTAAAAAGAATTTTTAAACACATTTTTGCACTTTTTGCTGAGCGCCGTTGCCCCTGGAGAGTCTTATTATTCGTGGTATTAAAATTTTCACAGGTCTTTTTAATGAAACTTTTGTAGGTACTTGTCTGGAGCTGCTTAAACAAAATTTTGAAATTCCTAAAACGTTTACTTCACACTTCAGTTTATTTTTAAATTTTAGTTTTAATATCCAACACTATTTTATTGGTAAATATTTTCTGCATTCCTTTTCATTAATTCCTTCGCAAGCAATTTGGCGATATTTCTTTCATCACATACGCGCGCATGCATACACACACATGCGCCAGCACATCACACAAATACTCACGCAAGCAGACACAAAGTTAAAAAATTTTTTCCTCAGATTTGCTGCGCGCAGCCACAATGCAAATTTTTATACGAGTAGGTATGTATCCAACAAGCTACATACTTTTAATTACCTTTTGTATTTATATTGCGAATTTGGTCACTTTAAAACTGCAAATTTCTTTATAGGTATATATATATATTTTTTTTTGTTGCTTAGAATTATATTTAAAAATATTCTTATTATAAATACGTATGTATACGTATTATTTTCCACTTGCTGCGCGCGCGTATAAATTTAACAAAACGATATAACTGCCGCCGCATACACTTTTCTTTGATTGAGATCACGAAAAATTTCTTACGCGTAACGAAATTAATTCATATAAAAAACATAACGAAAATTATTTCTTTAAATATTTTTAATTATTATTTTTTTCCTAGTAATCTATTTTATGTATTATTTTCCCCTTTTGTTGATTATTAAAACAACTGTCGCGAATTCCAATTTGTATTATGGTACCAAGAAAAACTGATCCAATGTGATTTTTGTGCCGCGGTGTAATATGGCGGACGCTACGTCACCGGTTCTTCTTGCTCGTCTGCTCGCACTCAGCTCAGCACAGTCACAGCGGAGCACAGCACAGCGGAGTCACAATCATAGACGGTCTGGCCTGTTCGGTCTTGGTTTGGCAGCGCGCGCTCAGCGTTCCACTACAGTGAAAATGGGTGCGCACCAATACCAACCAAACAAGAGCGGTAAGCAGCCACTGCAGCAACGAAAGCACATGAAGAGGCCGACGCGGTAAGGGTAGATAGTCGACGGCCGGAGGCAAAATGCAGACGCTGCAACGCGCAGACCGCGGCGAGGAAACAGGAAAGAAGTGTTGCATTCGAGAGCGCGCCGGAATGCAACTACACACGCATACAAATGCATTTCATATACATATGTACACGCATGCATATCCCTTGCTGCGGCATTGTGCTGCATTGAAAGCACACGCGCGCTCTCGCTCACGCTTTGCACGCTCTCACGACATCAAGCGACAAGCGGCAGAAATTCGCAAATAGCAAAAAAAAAGTTCATAAAAACGGAGGCACATAAAGGCAAAAGCGCAACCCCACTTTTTGCAAGTCGCGCACACATATCACAAACACGCACACACACATATAGTCAAATGGCTGGCTGCGTCTCTCTCGCAAGCTCTTATGCGCACACATACAATGGCGCGCTGGCACACAACCGCAGCCAATTGCGGCAATTGAGTACGAGTAAATTGAGTGCGTTGGTCAGGGTAGCGACGAATTTGCAAAGCAAAGCGGATTGCGAAAATACAAAATTTCACAAGTGAGAAAATGCTTATACAGAAATAGCTGGCCGGAGAGTTGCGCCGCATTCACTAATACCACTTCCGGCTGCGCCAAAGCTTATAGCGCAGCAGCAGCAACGTCTACGACGGCTACACCTCCCCAGCATTTGGACAAAAGGAGGCGGCCGCGGTGCAAAATACGATCTTTGGCAACTGAGACAGCGAGAAAAGAACACAAAACAAAAAGCAAAAAAAATAAAAAATCAGGCAACAAAGAAACTCAGCCAAGTAAAAAGTTTGTCGCGCGCACGATCATCGTCTTTCAAACATACGAACGCGCGGCAGTCAGTAAAGAGCGAAAACTTTTTGATATATTTTTTGTGATTTTTTTTTTTTGCAATGACGAAACAGAATAAGTAATCTCTGGTTTGAGAATAGGCGGCGGAACAGAGGAGCGAAATTGCAAATTGTTTTAAAGACGAGTAAAAGAAGGGAAGCACTGTATACAAAATAAAAATGTACAGTGAGGCTTTGCAAAAATTATTGACTGACATTTTGGCGAATGCCAGTGAAGCGCAACAGTGTACGAAGGCATACGAAAACACAAAAGGCAGCAAAAATTTTCAAGTTGTTTCGCATATCCATGGATTCATACATATGTACATAGTGTCAACATTTCGCAGACGGTCTTTCAAAAGTGACACAACTAAAAATTACACGTTCGTTAGAAAATGCGAAACACTATTTCTTAGCACATGCTAATCATATGGGCAAGGGAGTCCCGCCCTTACTTTAGGTTTTTCCAACAAATTATACAAACAAATTACTCCAGCTTTTGCTGAAAGGTAAATAAGGGCTCTGTGTATATACATTTTTAGCGCATAATCTCAAAAATGACAATTTACAAGTTGTGTCACCTTTGAAGATCGTGTGCGATTTGTCCGCACATATAGAAAACCACAAATGCCAGCAGAAAGTGAAGGTACTTGGGAGCTGCTTCAGTAATCGCCAGTAGAATTCACCGAGCAAACATGTGCGAAGCGCGTCTTCTTAGTAAGCATACAAAGCGGAGAGCAAAACGTGTGCGAAAATGTACATTAGTCCCCTTTCAGACACGTCAAGTCTTGAAAGCAATTTTTTTCGCATTCTCTTTTGTGTTTTCTATTTGCTTCCACACGCGTCAACTTTAATTGAATTCAAGTCCTTGGTTCTTTAAATGGGAAGCAACGAAAAGATCAAAAGAGACAAGAAAACTTGAAACGAATTGACGGTACGGATGTATCTGTACTCTTCCCCTCTCTTCTCATCTCCTTCGCCTACGAATGAGCAGACTTGAAAGCAAGACTCGACGTGTCTGAAAGGGGACTTAATATAATTCATACATATGTATGTATATGTATACATACATACATAATTTCACTCACATGTACATGCATGTGACGATATGCAAGTTTTTTTTTGCTCGTTTGCCAATTTGGTTTGGCTTGGCTGCAGCAGTGGGCGGCTGCGAGCTGGTAGATTCTTTAGTTGCTGTGCAAGTAGAGGCTATTGGCTGTACTACAAAGATTAAAATGCATTTTGCAAACGATTTTTTAAGTTTTTTAAATAAAATTTGGAGTTCTTAATAAAATTAAACGCTTTTAGGTTGATACGTGCATATGTATGTATGGTAATCTTAAAGCTTAAGCAGACGGCAGCGTTGATCCGGATTAACCCGGACTTAATTCGGATCAACCGCAGTTAACTCCCGATTTTTAATCAAAGATATGTCTGTATTAAGGCTTACTCCAATACAAACGCTAATAATTATGAAAGAAGATGTCTCCCAGACCAACTTTGCCGAACAGAGTACTAGTTCAAGCTAAGCTTTCTTGCGCACTTATCCTAACCCATCACACTCCTGGACATTCCACCCATAGCCCAATACGTTAAAAGTACCGCAGCTAAAAGCGCTCTACGACTCAGGGCGTCTAACAGGCTGTGAACAACTTGCATAGGGCACGCCACAATCCTCGAGAGAGTGGGGGTGGAGTACATTAGCTGTGACTATCAAGTCACGGAAACCGATTTCAATCGGAACTTTGATGTCCATTTTCCAGACAGAAGTGACTGGGAACTTAGTATTGCTCTTAGCGATGACGAAGTACCCATTTTCACGGACGGCTCTAAAATGGACGTCGGAACAGGATGTGGAATCTTCTCTGAAACCTCCCGTGCGATTTCTGTTTTCGGAGATCGAGAGAGTGACCAAGGCAGCCACCAACAGCAGGTGGGAAAATCTGCACACCTGCATGGTATCGCGAACGCTCTGGCCACGGCTGGACGAACGAAGAACAATGAGTTTATTAAGGCTGTCAAAGCCAAACGTTAAGCTTCTCACAGGAATACTAATGGGACACTGGACCATTGGCCACATGGCCGCCAGGTTCGGAGCACCGCATAACAATTTCTGTAGAAGCTGTAGAGATGAGGAGGAGGTAGAATCCGTCCAGCACTTCCTTTGTGAATGTCCAGCACTCCGAAGAAAATGCATCAAATTTCTTGGAGACCAATTCTTCGAGAGCCTGGATACCTTAGGGAAAGCTCCACTGGAGGGACTGCTTGGATTCGCCAGGGAATCGAAATGGTTCAAAAACTGGTAGGGATAGGCATGGGGAAATACCCCTGGGTATCGCAATGGGCCTCTGTGGCCTCCGAGTGAACTCTTCTCAGAGCCGCCCACTTAGACTAACACAACCTATCCTAACCCATACAAGTTTTTCATATTCGGTTACCCTCTGTAAAATTTGCTGCTTAAAATTTCCGTGGAACATTATATCCCTCTTTTGGTGTCTTTTATAGCGATCTTTCATTGCAGCTCTTTTGAGAACGGGACAAAAATGCCCATTTAACTAGCGAGTTAGAGGGTTAAAATCAACTACAAAATAATTACTTATTAAATTCTACTATAAAAGTCTGAGAACAGAAATTTCATTTGAAATCTTCTACAAATGATATTTTCGATAAATTAATTGCACTTTCGGCCAAAATGGTTAAACTTTAACACCTCTTAAAAAAATCTCTGACGCTCTGAAGCTTGTGTTCAGAAGCTATCTGAAATATTGAAATATGGGTGCCAAACGACTTAATGTTACGAAATATTTAGTTTGAACATTTAGAAATTGTTACGCAGCGAAGCCTGAGATAGAGATTTGGATAAAGTTTAAAATTAAAAGTAAGATAATAATTCCTTAATATGCGGAAAAATACTCATACGTATAATATGCTGAGGTATACGGGTAATAGGAATAAGTTTCACTTTAATAACGCGTGGGATCCACACAACTTTTTTCGAGCCGTTAGGGATGGGCGCAAAGTTTAATATGCTTTCATATTCTTCCGACAGGATTTACTCGAGTGTCGTGTGGTCTGTTTGATTTTGAAGATTACGGCTGCTGCTTTATGTTGATCTGCCGCGCCCGAGTAAATGCTCTAATCCCTCTTGTGCTCCTCTACTAATTTTTTTTTATTTAGCAAGAAATATCGATTATACTTTGCTGTTTTCATTATATTTTCCTTTTTAAATTATTCTTGGGATCATTCAGGATTTTTCTCCATATTCTCGCAATTTTTCATTCGGTTCATTCGGAACTTTTCGCGAGATTTCGTGTTTTATTTTTCGGGATTTTCTAGAACTTACTTGAAATATTCGAATACTTCGTATTTTTTGGGGAATCTTTCGGATGTTTAGAGTTTTACGCTGATTTTTGGAACTTTCCGGCATTTTCTGGACTTCTTTCGAGTTTCTATGGTTATTTCGAGGTTTTCCCGGATTTGCTAAGTACCCTTAGAGATATTTCGTGTTTTATTTTTGAAGGTCCTTCGGGAATGTGCGGAATAATTAGTTCCTTAAACAAAGCATCAGATTTTTGAAGAATTTTACCAGGCTGTTTTTAGGAACTTTCCCGAATCTTTCCGAATCTGGGAATAGTTATTTTTTTCTATTTGGCGGGATCTTTCGGGATTTGTGTGGAATTTTTCAGTGTGCATGCATACTACGTATTTGGAGTTATTGTTTTTTTCGCGTATTTATTTTTATCTTTTAAGATTTTCCGAGACTTTGTTTCAGAATATTTTAAAAATTTCCCGGAATTATTTATTTGGGGGCTTTATTGCAATCGAGACTTTCCACTAGACATCGAGTTCCGAATTTCGGGATTTTCGTCGAATTTGTAGTACTTCAAGGTTTTTTTTTGCGTAGTGTTCGGGATACTTCGTGTTTGTTGGGACTTCTCTTGATTTTTTTTTTCAATACTATACTTCCCGGCTCATCGTGATATCCCGTGTTTTATTTATTCTTTTGGCATCATTTGCAATGCTCGACCCTATTAAGCTGGCATTTCAGGGTACTATTTTATATATATATAAGGAAAATTTTAAAGTTAGGGGGGGCTCGAGCACCCCCCTGCCCCTACCTGGCTACGCCCATGGACATCGCAATGTTAAATTTGCCAGAGAAATAATGCGCACTAGTCATGGTTCTCAATTCTCTAGTACAGAATCTGTTCGGCCCTAGTACGTTTCCCGACAGGGTAGGTACATACATACATTCGAATGTCAACTTTGCTTTCTAAGAATGCCGAAATAAATGAAGATAACTTTAAAAATTATATGGTCATATTTGCTCTCTATTTTGGAATTTTAAATAAAAGTAAATCTTCGTAAAAATAATCGATTTAAAAAAGAGGAGGTTATCTATTTATCGTTTCTATTTTTTATATTTGTTCACGCTAAATTTTTGGCTTGCGAACCGAGTTGAACGATTATTCTTCATTGATTGAAAAGATGGCCGTCTAATGATTCCTTAAAAATTTTATAATAACCGGTTAAATGTATTTTTTTTTTTTAAAGACAAAAATCTAAATTATTTTGATAATCCCCGATAATGATCATGATAATAACGATAAAAATTGTTTGTTGGCATTTCTGCTCGAGTTGTTCGTTCATTAATAGTGCGGTATCTTTAGGGTGGCAAACTGAACAGGGCCGCACATACAGTGACGTTCGATGAAACGTGTTCAGGACGTGCCAGGACGTGTTCAGGAGTTTGGACAACTAATTTTTTCGCTTTAACTTAAATACATTACATTTACAAAACTATAGTTGATTCTATGTCGAATATAAACCATTTAAATCATTACTACCATTATCATTCAGCAGAATAAGTTTAGTGAAAAAATTCTTGTTAGCAAAATATTTGGCAAGTTTTGAAATTAATTGTTCCATAATTTACATATGTACATCGAATCTGCATTTATAGATATTTAGTAGGTACATATATGTGCATGCAATAGTTTTTGTGAAAATTCCGTTGGTCACAAATAATTTCGAAACACACATATATCTATATATTTCAGTTATCAACCACCGCTTGCTCTGTGCACCCGTGACCCGCGCAACTAACCACCACCAACAACGCCCTGCACAAAAGCACTAGCACTATTCCATTTTGGTAGCGGAATTCGCACCCACCACCTACCCGAAATTGCTACGTACATACATATGTACATATTTACAGACAAGCTTGCATAAGTCAATGACAGCCTCACCTAACCGACAAACTATTGAGGGTAAACTTAGAGCCAAAAAAAAAAATACCTTTAACGGATGACAGTGGTTAGCGCTTCAGCTTTATATATGTATGCATGCAAACATACATACATACAAAGCGCAAGGGGTGAGTGTAGGTGGTCGCAGACCAAATGCCAGACAGCAGCGCTTTGTGATCAATTTGCAAAGGAAGTAATATTTAAACATTAATTAGCCTGCAACTTTGATAATAGCAGAGGGCGAGGGTGTTAGCTTAGCCGCCACAGTTTTGATGATTTCCACTTCATCATCCACGTCATGTTTTGTTCAAAAATTAATCATCGTTGCGGTAAGATGAAAATAAGCTGTCCGCGATGACGATGAGCGGCGCACGCTTCGTACGATTTTTAACGATCAGCGAAACAAAGGAAAATTTTTACTTCGAAAGGTACGTATACTTATTTACATAGCTACGTGTACGTACATACATATATACCTGTTTACACTTTGATCACACTCATCCTAGGTAGATATGGATGACAAAGCACCTCCCAAAGCGGTGGCAAGGCAAAGCCATTAGATGATTAAAGATATTGTGGGCAAAATGAAACAGAAAAATCCCGAGTTACTTACATATTTTTGATTTAGAATGCACACAAATAATAGGAGGTGCATTTTTCAAATTAAAATAGTTTTACAAATATTTTGCATAGAATTGTAAATCCAAATTCATTGTATTATTATTACTGCTTCAAAATAATGGCTATGTACCATCCACTCCCATGCTTGGTAAAAAAATATATAGGAAATTTCGAACCCTAACCGCCAAAATAACGAAAGCGACATTTTTTTTCAAAATTTTCTTTTTGATGCAGAAATGCATCTAGATGCTGCAGGAATATTTCTGCATCGAAATGAAAATTTTTAAACAATTTCGCTTACGTTATTTTTGCGGTTAGGACTCGATTTTATGGCATGTAAAAACAAATATGTAGCAAAAAAAACGTGAGCGACATATTTTTTCAAAATTTTCTATTTGAAGCGGAAATGCTTCTAAAGCTCGATATTAAGCTTTAACGATAAATAAGATATTTTAATATTTCACCGGGAAAGTAAATTATAAATTAAATTTTTGAGTTTTTTTATTTCCTCCAAATTAAATTATTTTATATACACCGCCGGAAAAAAGTATTGGCACAGAGAATTTTTTACAATATATGATTTTAATTTCTGTCCGTTATTTTTAATAAAAATATGGTTTATACTACAAAAAAAAACAAGGAAATATAATTGTTGTTTTTCCTCAATAGTTTTTGCATTAAAAACGGCCTCAAGCTCAATAAAATTGTTGAAAATATCTAATTTTTAAACTTTGTGAAAAACTCAGAAAAATCAATAAATGTTCTTGCAAATTTTCAACTTTTTAGTTAGATTTTTCAAACTTTTTGAGTATGCAGTTTTGTAGCCCCATAAATTTCGTTATAATCAGGCGGGTTCTGCGGTTTACTTCCGAGTGAATTTCCAAACCCTTTCAATATGAAGCCAAAGTGGTTTTGGTTGAAATTTACTCGGAAGTGAATTACAGAACCTGCCTGAATAAAGTGCATGTTTGAAGTAGTACTTAGCTAGACTTATCGTTGATTTTTGAAAATGTTTTTCACTCAGTTTCCTCCATGCAAAAAAAAAAAAGAAAAAAACAAAAAAAAATCGAAAATGCTTTGTATGGAAAGAATGCGAGACATTTCAATAAAAAGTATTCTCTAAAATCGATGAAAAATTTGCATGAAAATGTGTTAAATGTTTTCCGAAATGTGCACAAAGGTTTAAAATTATATTTTGGTTTTTTGTTGTAGAATAAAAATTGTTGCGAATATTGCGAAAAATTCGCTGTGCAAATACTTTTTTACGGGAGTTATGTTTTTTTAATGTAACTTTTCTGCCTCAAATAAAATAGTTAATAATTTTCAACGTTCGACCAAAAAAATCGTAATTGCCTTGCATAAATTCTTTACGCCCCTGAGGCAAACTTTTTTTCTGGTACGGTCAAATTTACCTACAGCTATGGCCAAAATAATAGAAGCATGTTATTTTTTAACTAATTTTGTGCTGTCTATTTAATGCTTATTATTATTATTATTTTTTTTTATGAAATGGTAGCTCAATATCTAACAAAAATCATGTACAACTTAATACTTTTCGTTTAATATATAGTTCGACCTATAGCAGAAACCTTATAAGTAAAAGTTTCGAAGCTTGCGCAAAGTCCACAAAAATTTATCAAATTATCCAAACTTTCATCAAAATATTAAACTTTTTATCTAGAAAATTAATTTCGTTGATGCTTTATATGGAGTAAAATGCTCAACACCCTCGGCGAAAAAATTCTTTAAAAAGTCAATGGTAAACTTTAGCGGCTTGAAACTTATGACTTATTGCACTTAAATTTAATGGGCTACAAAACTTCATACTCGAATACAATTAAAATTATTAAAAATAAATAAATTAACATAAGTTGCAAGCAAGACCATTTTGAATTTTGGTACTATCATTTTGACCGCAACTGTAAGTCCAAATTTCAAACTTTGTGCTAAAATTAGGAAACTCAACAAAGTTTCATCGAAATTAAAAGCTTTGTGCAAAATGAATAATGCGTTTATGCGTGTCTTCTAGGTTAATATTTGGTACCAAATCTGCTACTTTTGATCATAGCATATATGATATCGGCTAAAATACTTGAACTTATCGCAACAGAGAAATATTATTTGATCAGTTTTAACCTTACTCGATCCAAGATTCAAGAAAAAGGCTTTGACGGATGAAGAAGCCTTTAAGGGGGGAGATTCTGTAACCAGTTAGCGACAAGTTTCGGATCTATCTCGCACTTGTTGACGTAAAAATATTTCATATCATCCGCTCCCAGGCCTACAAAAACGATATCGTCCGATTCCATATTTTTGGCCTATGTGCGCTTTTATTCGAAACCTAAGTGTTTCGGTACCGAGTATAAAGAGTATTGTATACTTTTTAAATCGCTAACGAATATCGATCAATACTTAAAAGTATTGACTCAGCACATCACTAAGATTAAAATTTTCCATTTACTAATAGTACAGAATGTGCTTCATTATTTTTCATAAATTGCGATCGAATTTTATTTACCGTCTTGCACGGGTTCTTTTCAAAATTATCTACACAGAGTTTATATACTCCGCCGATGGTTTAACCCGCTACCTTTATGCGGGAAACCTGTTTTACCATTGTATTTCTAATTTAGCAGTGAATAGCTTTGAACGCCGTCGGGGACTTTCAATCGCCACTATAATGTCGATGACAGATGATTCCAAGTCAGGGCGTCCAAACTCTGCCGTTAACAAAGTTTTTTTTTTTTGTTGGATTGTGAAGGTATTATGTTTATCTACTATGTTCCTAAAAAAATATTGTAGTTTTTTAGACTATTATGCAGAATTGTTGTTGACAAAAGTGCGTCCAGTCTCTGTCAAGAAACGGGGAAGCCAAAGGAGTCCTGTTTTGCCAAACAATGTACTCGTGCATTAAGGTTGCCAGTATTTTCTAAGATATTTATAGTACTTAAAAAAAAAAATCATGAAAAATATAGTACACGTCAAATATATGAGGCATTCTTTTTTAAGCCGGACGGATTTCGTAAAAAAATTATTAGTGAGGTAGTGGCTTTGCTGCTCTCATCTCGCCATTTTCCTTTCATAATAGAAAAAAACTCTTTCTGCCAATGCCGAAGTTGCATAAAAAGATCAGAAATTCAATAAATTTAAGTGAATTTGAACATTATTTCTTAGTACATATTTTTAAAATTTTTTTCCATTTTTTATCTGTGGTTCTATTCATAAACTCACTATGACCTTTTATTTTAAAGAATATTTCATTTAGTATTGTTTTTTTTTCAGAATAAAAATTTTTTCTTGGAAATTACTGAAATATATTTGTATGCCAGCCAATAGCAATAGCCTAGCGCTGTAACTAACTATGAAATTTTATAATTTATTATAATTAAATTCAACACATAAATAAGTATTTACACTGGCGGTCAAAATTGGATGAACAGCCATGGCACGCCTTGCAACTCGCGCAGTTTTTGTTTGTTATTTTTTTATAAAAATATGGTCCACAAAAACTCTAGAAATCAAAATTTATACAGAATTTAGAAAAACTCGACAAATGTATATCTATCAATGACATTTCATCGAATTAAATGCAAAACCGCGTATATGAGGTTGCATAAATTATTTTCTAGAGAGTAAAACCACTCATATTTCAAAATGGTCCTCTTTTTTATAAAGCAATCTCATTTCTGGCTAGTATATTTGTGGAGGGATGGATAAGCCAAGAGCTTTTGTGAGCAAATCCAATATTAGGCAGAAAATGTCAGTTACGTGCAGCGTTGCCATTTTAGCCGTTTTCCGGCTAGATTAATGCCGGTTTTGATAGCAACTAGCCGGAGAAAATTCGATCTAGCCGGCAGCCGATTTGTTAGCCGGTTTGTAAAAAAAAGTTAGCCGTTTTTAGCCGATTTTACTATTTGCCTAATTTTCAGGTGCAAAAAGTAAACAAGTTGTTCGAAAGCAATAATGCAGACCCAATGAAGATTTTTAATGAACTCAATGTTTTACTTTCGCATCTATGCTCCCTAGTGGTTATTAGCGCGGACACATTTGATCCTATATGCTCCCCGTTGGAACCATACCTTGCTCCATTTCCTCAGTTTTATCACAGTTTTGAAGAGTATTTAAAAACAAAAGTAAGCACAAACGCTTTTGACCACGAAGCCGAGAAAATAATTCGAGAAAATGGTCGCTATTTTATTATCACTTTAATAAAGGAATTACGCCAACGCCTCCCTACAAATATTGCCACACTAAAAAAAATTGACTTTTTTCGGTTGGAAATGCATTAAGAGTAATTAAACCAAAAGTATTTGTTCAACTACAGCAACAAAAACACAAATATAATGCCGACGAAATAACATCCATAGAGATGTAATGGCAACGGTTAACGTTACATACCTGGAGTAATTTAGACTCAACTGTAAAATTTTGGGCCGAAGTTTATCAATTTCGAAATGCCCTAGGAGAAAACCCTTTTGCTGACCTTTCCAACCTAGTTTTTAGTTTTCTTGTTTTGCCTATAAGTAATGCAGAAGTAGAGCGAATATTTAGTTCAATGAATATAATAAAAACTAAGCAAAGAAATCCAATGTGCGTTAAAACGTTAAACGCTATTTTATATATAAGATACGGTTTAAAACGTGAAGAAAAATGCTGCCATAATTTTACTGTAGATGACGATCTCTTAAAATTAATAAATCCAGGTGATATATACAATAGTGATTCATTTGATGAAGAGGAATATACACTCGATATAAATTAATGGTGTTAACTAGTCTTTCGTTTCTTGCGATTTATTTAAATAAAGCCGTTTTTTGCCAGAGTCTTTGTGAAATTTCACTAAAACATTTTAGCCGTTTTTAGCCGCTTTTTTTTGCCAATCTAGCCGGTCGGCCCAAAAAGTTCTGGCAAACACTGGTTACGCGGTTTTGCAGAATGACGATACGCGGGGTGTTCGCGCACCGAGACAATACTTACCAATATTGTTAACAATTATTTACAATAATTTACAACTACTTATAATTGTTTACAATTCTTTACAAATGTACATTATTTACACTAAAATATCAGCCTGTAAATATTTACATTATTTACAAGTAAGGAACTGTTGTAAGTAATGTAAATATTTTACAGGCACAACACTTGTATACATATATTTATCATAAAAAATATGGAAATTAAGAAAAAATCGTACGGTAAGTCTGCAGATATTTTGAACAAACGCATACCTACATATATAAATGAGCAAATCTCACGAATTAATTTTTTTTTTTCAGTGTCACTCCCTTCTTTCGGCAGAAAAAAAAACAATCAAAAATAAATCAAGTATTGAAACAATTTTAGTCTTACAATATTTATTTAGGCGAAAAAGTACCAAAATTACTCATTTTTCATTGCCACTAGAAAAAAATCATAATTGTTGTTGTTTTTTTTTTTTAAATAACTTTGGTATGTTTTCAAATATAATGTTCTTATTAGAGGTAATGTGCGTTGGCATCAAATACAACATATATGTGAAGCTTCAAGAGTGTGCAACCAAATGGCAGCATGCAGAATATCTGTCGCAGCTTTTTTAAAATTTTCGAAATTTTTGAATTTATTCGATTTTCATATTTTTTTTTGATAATTTAAGTTAATTTAATTGTTAACATCAAACGATGAAAATGTTCTTCTTGCCAAACAAAATGAATCTAGTCTAAGAAGACTAGTGTCTCACCAAATGAAAAAAAAAAAATTAAATTGAGTAAAAGATTTGAGAAACTACAATTAAATTTTTTTAATTTTTATTGGCAAACTCGAAATTCAATCTGAAATTGTTGTACATATCTGTGTTCGTATGGAAAAGTAGCTTATGTCGAAAGGTTGGCTTTAGTATAATGCGGCAATCCCTTTATTTTTTAAACGGCAAGGAATTTTTTGATGAGACTTAATAAGAATATTGACTTGCTAGTATCGGAACTATTTCTTCCACGTTTATTTGCTAAAAGTTGTTCAACGGCTTACCGCCAGTGAGTCATTCGCAATCGTATGCTGCGAATGCCGATTTATACTAAAGCCAGCCTTTCGACATAAGCTACTTTTCCATATGAACACAGATATATTGTCACCCGAAATGAAAAAAGACGTAACAACATCGCAATTGAAATGAAAAAAGTCGTGACAAATTTTTTTTTTCATTAAATAATGTGGGAGTTGCGATTCGATGAAATCCATCATATCAATCAAAAACTGAATTTTAAATTTTTTATTACTTACGATTTTTTGTATTTCAGGTGACGATTTGTATGTACATGAAGTAAGAAATATAAATGTGTATAAGCAATACTCTGTCAAAATCTTAATCGCCAATATTTAATCACTTTTAAATAATTTGGAATTTAAGTTAAGGCGTGCGAGTAAACGTGTTAGATGACTGCGTATGGTACTACGGCGCGTATACGTTACATACGCAACTACGGGTATATGAGCATATCTTGTTCTTTACACAAAACTAAAAAACATATTTTTGTCAAAAAATTGAATAACTCGTGAGATTTGCCCATATACATACATATCGTCGTTTAAAGTGCAAAACCGCGTATGTGAACTTGTAGAAATTATTTTCTAGAGCGTAAAAACACTCATATTTCAAATTGGTTCTCTCTTTTATAAAGCAATCGCATTTCTGGATAGTATATTTCAGGACGAATGGATAAGAATTGAACCAAGAGTTTGTGTGAGCAAATCCAATTTTAGGCAGCAAATGTCAGTTGCGCGGTTTTGCAGAATGACGATATGCGGTTTTGTACTTTAAACGACGATATAAGTATTTTCTATAGTTGATTTCAAAGCCCATTGACTTGCTCCAATTTGAAAAATAGACGTATGCGAAAAAAGAATCTTCGAAGGGAATTTGATTGTACTTAAGAGTAAGATTGGTAAAAAAAGATCTATTTGGAGTTTCAACGAAATAATAAAATTATGAATTTACAGTGAATTTTAGGATTCTGCTGTGTAAATATTCTGGCAGAAAATGACGGTATATTTCTGTGTTCGTATGGAAAAGTAGCTTATGTCGAATCGGCATTCGCAGCATACAATTGCGAATGACTTACGGGCGCTAAGCCGTTAAACAACTTCTGGCAAATAAACGTGCAAGAAATAGTTCCGATAATAGCAAGTTAATATTCCTATTAAGTCTCATCAGAAAATTCCTTGTCGTTTAAAAAATAAAGGGAATGGCGCATTATACTAAAGTCGGCCTTTCGACATAAGCTACTTTTCCATACGAACACAGATTTGATGATAAAAATTCGATTTATTCGATATTTATTTATAACCAGTGTTGCCAGATTTTTTTCAGAAAACTGTAAATGTAACTTTCAAAAACGCGGAGACTTTTAAAAAGTCAATGCTTTTCAGTTTCTTAAACACAACTACATAAAAAAAATTAAAAATTATTTAAAATATATTAACATCAACTGCTCCAATTGCACTTATCTAAACAAATATAGACCTTATAAACTAGAACAATCATAAAATTCAATTTCATTCTTTTTCGTAAATTGCTTTGTTATTTTTTTTCCTGAGCATTTCATTCGATAACTCACATTTAGTACCTCCTGAAGGCTTTTTTAAGAAACCTATAGTTCTTAGAATATCAGAGCGCGCTGGAGTTTCTAGTTTATTTCTTCTTTTATTCAAATTAAGTGGTGAGAACATTATTTTCATCGTCGTTACGAATTAAGTACAACTTCCACGCCACTTTATGAAAAAAAAATAAAAAACATTAGTCAGGACTTTTTCCATTTCAAAGCGGTTAAGGCCATGCCAGATAAAACTTTGTGGCTTTGCGTGACATTTATGGCAAAGCGCAAAGTTGCAAAAACGATCTACATATCGTCGCACATAGAGGTATTTCATCAATCTGGCCGGCCAAAGCCATATTTCCTAAGATTGGCCCGAATTAAAAAAAAAAAACTTAATTTTTAATAGGCTTAGACTATAATGCATTATTTTCGATCATTTCTTTTCCTGGTTCAAATACCAAGTTTTTACAGCCAATGTTGAATAAAAATGTTTACGGTTTTACGGAAATAATTGGGTATCATATTAGACCGGTTCAAAAGGAAAAAAATTTCTTCTTTTCATGATATTAGTAGAGGAATGAGTTGCTCTACATGTTCAAAGACATTTTTCCAAAGGCTACCCGCAATATCTTTAATATTTGAATGTCAAAATTTTTTGATTATCATCTTAGAACTCAAAATGTTTATAGGAGTAGTTTTTACCCAGGAACTCAAATATGTTGATAGCTTTATCTAGAATCTAGAACTCAAAATTGACAAAATCATTAATTTCAATTTTCAAATTAGTGATAATATGTGACTAAATTATTTTAATTTTTTTTTTGTTTCAAAAATGGTTTTTGTTCTAATGTCCAGCGCATACGACAATCTTTTATATGTATGCGGCACATGCATCGTGCATTTTCATACATATTTATCATCTTAACTGTCAAAGCGAACCCTTCACGCAAAGCGAAGCAAGCGTTCTATCTGGCATAGCCTTTATGGCGCCAATGCAGAGGAAGAAATCACACAGCAACAACAACAATTGTTGCCATTTGAAAGGAGGCGGGATTCGGCGATATTTATTGCCCTATTAATACTAGATATGTATATGTATGTATGTACATATATTTATAAGTATTTGGGTACTTACTAAATTTTAGTGTTGAAATATCCTTAATGCACGTACGAAAATGTAGATAGACTTGCTGTCGTTTTTGTTGTTGTTGTTGTTGTAATCCTTATATACTGCTGATCCTAGTGAGCTAATGTGTAGGCACGAAGAAACACCACCAAAAAAGTTTTGCTTGGTTTTTGGATTTTTTTTATTATGTGTGTGTGTGTGTGTGTGTTTATATTTATGTGATGTATGTAGTAGTATGTAACAAATAGTATAAAACTAAAACAAAAACAAAAACGAGTAATTCACACAGAAATATTCAAACAAATGTATAAAATTTCACTAAAAGAACACGTTGATGGTTTTTTCTCTTTGTTTTTTTTTTTGTTGTGGTGGCTTTTGTTGCTTTGACACGTCTAATTTTCAAAACCACAAAATTGTTTGAATTTTTCTCTAGTTGTTTTTTTTTGAGTTTTTTGTTAATTAATTTGTGTTTCTTTTGTTTTTTTTTTGTTGTTGGTCGTACTCAATCCTTAAAAGTTCAACACACACTACTACTTCTAAGCACTTTGAACACGTTTTTTGTCTGATTTTTCAGTTTGCGAACTGCACGTTGCCACGCGGCGATCACACGAAACGAAACGCGAATCTGGAACAATGATGGCTACTACTTGTGCAAGGAGGGAACACGTCACGGATCGTCAAGTTAAAGCAAATACATTGGGATGACTGCTGGTGCTATTGCTGCTGCTGCTGTTGCTGCTCTTCGGGCTGCTACTAGTTACTGCGGCTGTACTGCTGCTGAAGCTCGTTGCCTGCAATAAGTGGACGTCGTTGCACTTGGCTGTTGCGTATAAATTTAGTTTTCCTTCTTAGTATTCCAGTTTTTGACTTTCCAAAGCTCTGTTGTTTCGATTTTCACCTTCTCCTTTTTTTTGTTGATAATGTAACTGCCAATTTCTTTTTAGTTTTTAGTTTTTTTGTTAATTTTGATTCTCGTGCGCGCCTGCCGTCGTTAGCGCTCTTTGCTCCCGCTGCTTATTTGCAAACTGACTGACAGAATGATTCGTTGTTGGGCCAACACCATCGACGTCCAATTCAAATCCGCAAAAAACCGTTGAATCGAATGCACTTTTTCGTCTTACAATCGATCGTGCAATGTAATGCAACCGAGCGAGCGGCTTCTTCTCAGAGCGGCTAAGTGCGCGCGCCCAGTATGTATGCAATTGATTCACAATGCAGTGATCAAACTCGAATATGTCGTTGTGGTTGTGGTTGTGGTTATGGTTGTGATGATGATGGTGATGGTGGTTGCCGGCTTATTTGTTGTGGGACCGGTTTCCGTTGTGAAACGTAGATAGAATGAATGCAAATCTAGTTGAGAGCGTGCGCTCAATACGAACACAAAAAATATGCAATCGAATGCAACGACGACGATGCAATTTATATTGCAGTGCCGTTCGTTAGCCGATCATGCGAATGTTGGTTGGTACTAAACACTGCTTTCCGGCGTCGAGCGTCGCATCAGCAATTAATCTTGCTGGTTTTGTGGACGTTGCTGTCGTAGTGATGATTAATACGATTAGGACAGCAGTCGTTAAAGCTGTCGTTGTTGTTTTTACTTTTGCTTTTCTATTTCGTTAACTCTGCTCTACGACCTATTCACACTACCGATACCAATGATTGCAGTTTACTCGTCAGGGGTATCTCTAGGCGAGCATGTGTTGGTTGGTGTTTGTCACGAACACAAGTCACGAACTTGCAACGAGTCGATTCTAAATTGCAATCTAGTCAATGCAGTTTTTCTGCAATATTGCAATGGAGCGCTATGTTGTGTGTGTGCGTGTGTGCGAGAGAGAGAGAGAGAGTGACAAAGAGGTCGCGCCAGAGAAAGAGCAGGACAAAGTAGGTGTGTGAATGGAGCTGTTTGTATGTATGTATAATGGAGCTTTTGGTGTCTGCTCGTCAGCAGTATGATCGTTCGCTTGTTGCTATGGAAGAAAATTTATTTCTGAAGTTGTTGTTATTTGCTCTAAACAATTACTCCATTTAGCCGTCTTGCACTTTTTGACGCCTTTGCTTTTAACTCCGTTGCGTTCGGGTTGGCTGTAGAGATTAGTTTAGAAAGGTGTAACTTTGCAGCGCTGCTGTTTTACGAGTATGTAGTAGGCGTTGTTGTTGCCTGGCAAAGTTAAATTTACTTCTTCGAAAATTGTTTCTTCTAAATGCGTTGTAAGCGTATCAAGTTGCGGCAAAAATCAATTTGTAGTCTACGTTGAAGAAATCTCTCTATAGTTATGCAGTTATAGAAATACGTTTTAGGCACAATATAGTTGTTTAAAGTTTAAACGATTTCGGAAGCAGATTTTGCTGATAATTTTTTCGTAAATTTGTTTTTTTTTTTACTTTGTTTTCTACGCAGTGTTTTATAAAAACATCCAAAAGTTTTTAGAAATCCAAATTTACTTTCTGTAGCTTATATTTATTCGCTAAGTTTTTCGACGTTCTAAGGGCACCGCACTATATACAAAAGCGTTGATATATTCCCTTATCATTTTCCGTAAAACAATCAGCTTTTTTGTTCTAAGCTTTCACAACCTAAGCGCGCGTTGCCTTTGCGCCTTTTTGTACGGTTAATTAACGGCGTTTTAGAGTAAACAAACTGTGAATTGTTGTTGTTTATATAGTCGTTGATATTAGAGTATGTTATTATTTGGTTAAATAGTTTAATATTTTTCAATTGCTAGCACTGCGATTTTTTTTCTTCGCTTCGTTTCAGACGAAACAACTTTGTTATTTTCTTTTTTAATTATTATCTTCGATTGTCACTTCGTTGCTGTTCTCACTCATTTTTCTTTATAGTTTGCGCTTTTATTTTCTTTTATTTTTTCTCTTTTCGCTATAGCGTACGTTTTTCAGTATTTTTCACACTTGCATTTGTGTTCATGCCTTACTTGGTAGGTATATCGCTTGCGATTTTTCAAGTATTGTTTGCAACACCTTTCTCAAATGTTTTCAAGCAATTAATTAGGTGATGAGCGCACTTTGCGCCATAATGCTGCATTTTTTTAAACAATCATTACACAAAACAGGGGGTCACATAGAAAATGCTCCAAACAAAAAAAAGCCGTATCGCTTTTGTTGGCAAAAGTTTTCACACGCACTGTAACGTTTTTTTTTCGTCTTTTTTATTTTAAGCACAAAAACATGCGTCTTTATTCGCTTGGAAGTATATTTGTCTTTTAAATTATTATTTTTTTCTCAGTGTATCTCGTGTTTGGTTAACTGCGTCTTATATCACTTGCAAGACTCTCTGCACTCGAAAACAGTCTTTAAGTCAATGCACAGTTTAATGTTTTTATTTTACTCGTAGTTTTTTTTAAACTTATTTCGTCATTTATTAATAAGAAATAAACTTACAACGCGCGTACTATTTAGTATTTGTGTACGTTGTAAACAAAATTATACTAAATCGTGATTGTAGAAGCGTAAAAAATTTTTAAGAATTAATTAAGCAAATGTTGAAAAGCTAAACTTAAAACGAATTCACTTATGCATAAAAAAAATTAAAAAAAAAAATTGTTAAAGTTGAAAACTATTTAAAGTTGAGCTTTTTGTTTTGTTCTGTTGTAGCGTAGATACGTTTAGAAACTGTTGTTGCCGAAATTTGTGGCGTAATTTTGGTTTGCCAAATTTTATCGTAGTTGTTGTTTTTATAGCTGTTCCTGGTTATTTAGACTGCGAACTGCAACTATCTGGTGTTTGTTGTTAAAATTTTATGAATTCTCAAATATTGTTGCTGCTGTTGTTGGATTTTGGAAAAATGTAATTTTTTTGCGAGTATACGCGGACCTTTACTTTGCACTGCCAATCGTGTTATGCAAAATTCATTTACCGGCAACCAAATGCTGAACAATCTTTCGA
>NW_016164131.1:30647-33156 GCF_001687245.7 Rhagoletis zephyria | reverse complement strand
ATCTATAAATATTTATATGTAGGTGCACTTACAAACACACACACACACATATTCAGGGTCATTGTGGCAACATGTTGTCATTAGAATTTCGTTGCATTGCTATCAATTCGGCAGCGAAGCCATGCACAATGAACGAATGAATGAATGAATGAATGGATGGATGGACGTATGAATTGCATTTACGCGCGGGTAGTTCAATAATAGTGCGATTTCTGCTGCTGCTGTTGTTGTTCTTGTTCTCGAGCTAGCTGAATTGCTGTTATTTGCGAATTTCGTTGCTTATTTGTTTGCTGCTGCTATGGCTGCTGCCACAATGTTGTTAGCAACAAGTTGCCGAGTCAGCAGCGGCATCATGCAGGTGTACAAATGCGATGCTCGACTACATTCCCTGCAAGTGAGTATGCATTAACCCTTAAGTACTGTTGTTGGTCTATCAGACCACGACAAAAATTTGTAGATTAAAATAAAAATTTCGGTTACGTGCCAATAAATTTTATACTGCGAGTAGCTTTTACGGAGTCAGCAATGACTTAATTCCGGTAGCGGGCAAATGTGTGCTTGCGCGTGGTCTGTGAGACCAACATCAGGGAATTCGGCATGAATTTCTAGTAGTACTAATATTTGTAATAATTGTTGCAACTTATAAGAAAATTTGTTGCAAAATTTTAACACTTATGAAATCAACCTATAAAATCCAAGAAAAATTCCTTACTAAAAACCTTCCCTAGTTCGTATTTATTGTGAAAGTTTCCAATTGTTTTAATCACTGTTGTAAATTTGAGGTATTTTTATATTAAATCAGTATTTTTCTTTTAAATTAAATGCATATATTTTTTATTTATTTTTTCTTAACATGTAATTTCAAAGGTGTGCTAATAAAATTTTAATTAAATTAAGAAGCGTTAGCTTTTAAGTAAAAATGGTAATTTCACTAAAACTGGTTTTGGCAAAATGATCTACAATTATATTTATTATTTAACAATAAAATTTTTGTGCTCTCACAGTCCAACATCAGTAGTTATGAATCTTTTTTTTTAGCACAGTAGTTAAGGGTTAACATGTATAATATGTATGTTTAGAAATTTGCAAGTTTCGCTCTTTTTTGTTAATTTTTTGTGTACATGAAGCATTTGTTTTCGATTCGCCGCAGCTGATTAGCAATTTTATTAGCTTACAGCGATTCTAAACACGTGTGATAATATGTACATACATTAAGCTCATATGAATGAAAATATGTATTCTGTTGTTGGTAATGGTGATTTGCTGCTGCAGGTGTATTCAATTACTCACAACATACTACATATGCACACAAGTATAGCATATACATACATAGTTTCATAAAATTATCTACAATTTGTAACCTATTTTTCGCGATCCGGTGTGCATGAGGAGAGCTAATTATATATTTACTATGAGAATATATTTTGGTGTAGTTGGAAATCCTTTAATACTATTTAACCGTTAACTAATATAGTGAAATTTTAAGACTTAAGATATTTCGATGCTTAACGCGCCTTGTATTTTTTTTAATCGAGGCAAGTTAATAGGCTATAAATTGTGGATAAGCTACTCTAGTCACCTTGATCATATGATTGAATACATTTACATTTGAGTACATAAATTCATTTAAAATTTCGATCTAACTACTAAAGAAAAAAAATTGGCAGTTTTGAATAAAAGTTCGATTAATTAGACTGACTTTCCAATAGGTAATGTGTGTCGTTTTGCACTGGCGGTTTTTCGTTGGTAACCAATTTATCATAGTAAAGAAGTAGCCGAATATAAACATAAGAGCTATCAAAATTTGTTTAAAGTAGAAGTTTAAAAAAAAAATAAAATTAAATTAAAAAAGGCGCAAAGATTTACCCTGCTTTATATAAATTGTAATAAAAAAAAAACTATTGTGGTCAAAATGTGTTCAAATTGCAAAACATACAAAAACATATGCTGAGTATTTGGGCTGATGAATAAAAAATTATTTTAGTAGGAATTTTCCTATGCTACACCATAAAATGGCTAAGTAATCTATTAAAATTGATTGCTCGAAAGCAGGGCTCAGTTAGTGCTCCAGATGGATTTATTGCAGCACAAAAATCCAATTGCTGGCTGCGTTACCCTTAAAATTCACTTATCAACTTTATTTTTTGTAAATTCTTAATTTTTTTTTTTTGTATGCTTTAAGCACGAATTTAGTGCAGGTAATTATGGTTCTGCATATTAATGACATATATTTAAGACAAGCCTACAGAACACTTGTGCCTATAAAAGCCAAAGTCTGTCAATAAATAAACAAATATTGAGCCATTGTTTGTTGATTACAAATATACATACATATGTACATATGTCTATGAAGAAGTAGAAGAATAATAGAAAACTGTTATGTATCAGCTTTTCAGGCATTTCACAGTCGATTTTGTCACGTCCGTGGCGTCAAGTGTCCGCTCGATTCTAAGAGCTTGGTACGCTTTGCGTGTGTGGTTTGGAATATTAATTATACTTACTAATTTAT
>NW_016164131.1:27264-27819 GCF_001687245.7 Rhagoletis zephyria | reverse complement strand
GAAATGTCAAAGCATACTGAGCATCTTTCTCTTTGACACCATGTCTGAAATCCCACGTGATCTGTCAAATACTAATGCATGAAAATCCTAACCTCAAAAAAATCACCCGTTATTTGGGTAAGTGGCCAAGTGATAGCCGTCGGTCTAAAGTTGTAGGAAATATTGAGGAAGGATATTTTCACGTAAATAAATACATATCTACATAGATATTTATGGAACTAGACCAACAGCTAGACAGCGCAACTTGTTTATGAAAACATTAAAGGCGGGCAGCGTTGATGACACCTGCCTGCCGCAGCCTACAGCTTTTCCTAGAAATTTACTCACGCATGGCTTTATGCAAATTTAGTTTTTGTTTGTGCGAAAATTCAAAAAAAAAAATATTATTTGCGGGCGTGTAGGGACTACGCGCGGCAGAAGTGAAATTTCACAGAAAGAATTCCAAAAAGGAAGACATTTGCAATATATTTTCATACCCGAGCGCACTTGTGCACAAGGGTATATTAATTTTGTTCACATAACGGTTGTTTGTAACAGCCAACACGAATCGAGATA
>NW_016164131.1:0-26096 GCF_001687245.7 Rhagoletis zephyria | reverse complement strand
TTGCTAATTTACTCAAAATTGATACACACCGGCTTACCATGTAGCGGTAGCTTTCGGAAAGGTGAAAAAACATATATTTAATACTTGCGCCGGGTATTTAATGTTCGGCTCCACCCGAACTCAGACTTTTATACTTGTTTCATTTCAATTAGTATTAAAAGTAAATTTTTTTCTATGTTGGCTTTAGTAAATATTTAAGCATGAAGTTGCTCATATCCAATTCATTTTCGTAAACTTAACCATTTTATGGCTAAAATTTTTACACAGACTGAAAACAGTTGTAAATCAGTTGAATGAAATAATTTGAGGAGATAACGTATAATTATATATTTCCATATTCCATTTCATTAAATTTCATTAGCTACTACAAATTTTAAATATTCCCTTTTGGTTCGTTAATGAAGCATATCGAATTACGTATACATAGTAAATTATGATAACGACATGCATGTTTGTAAGTGTGTAAGCTTTATCTTTGTCGGCCTTTGAAGTTTAGTAACTTTCTCCACTGGAATTTTCAAAATCAATGTTCGTAGAGCGCATTTGAACAGGTGTAGTATTTGTGTGTAGTTGTTATGCTGATCGCTTATTCTAATGCGCTGTAAATTGAAATTTTCATATATAATTATGGCAAGATTTTTATTATTTGAATTTATTTATGCATTAATGCAGGTGTAACCAATACTTAACTCACTTAGAGGGTATAGAGCAGAAAATAAACGAGAAGAAGAACGCCGATCTAAGGCAGCTAAAGCGTAATCTGCAGTAGAATAAAATTTAAAAAGAAGCAAAATAACTTGGTGAAGAATTGGAGTAACTATGCAATGGACGCCATTTAAAATAAACATTCAAATTTTGTTTACGATTTGAATAATTGAGTTTTCTGGATGAAATTTGATTGAACACAAAAAATAAATAAAGAATTTATAAAAACAGGAAAGTATTGTAAAAAAGAAAATATTTACGCAAATAAAACAAACACAAAATTTGCAAAGTCTACAAATATTTACGTTTATCAGCAAGAATTCCTATTTGTATGTTGAACTGTCGATACACGCACACATGTTTATTGAAACGTGATAGTTGAGAAGCGTATATAGATAAAATATTTACACTAAAGCCATACGTAATAGTAGGAACTTTTATTTCTAGTTATTGTTTATTCTATGTTCTGGCTCTGAACTCTGAAGGAAACCACGAACTGAATCGTTTTTATTTTGAAATAAAAAGTAGTTCGGTTCGGTTCGAAATGAAAATCCACTAAAGTAACCTTATGGCAACTCCTATGTTAAAACGGCAAAGATTTTTTTGTTTGATGGCAACAATGCCTAAGCAAAGATTTTTGGTGAAAATTCAAAATTCTGATTATGCAGTTTTGGTTCACTCGAATAGACTTATAATACGTTGAAACCTTAAAAAAGTGAAAGATTTGTTAATTGTGCCTTACCGTGTATTTGTAAAAAATAGATAATAGTTTATATAATTTATTGTAAACCACTTAAATAATAGCGCCTTCTGAATTCACTTCCATGACTATGGATACCAGTTCGTTTTATACATATAGCTGCAAGTAAAATAAAAGCAGCAAAATTCAAAAATATCTTTTTGGCTACTTATGTTTTTTTTTTATTTATTACACCGTGCGACAGTAAATTTTACACACAAAAAAAATTAATATATTCGCGAAATATGGGCAACTTATAGTAAAACTGCGTACTTAGTTTTTCTCTTTGACGTCAGAATTTTTTTTAAAGGACTGTGTAATTTAAAAAATATGATTATTTCAAAATTTATTTTATTCAGTGCAATGTAGAATAACAATATGGGTATAATATAAAAGAAAATCTGTAAAACTATAATAAAATCAATTTTTTGGTGCATAAGGACGAATGGGAATGGCAAATGAATGCTCTGTACAAATTTTGCACTTAAATATCCTTGAAAAATTGCAATATTTTATTTATTTTTTTTTAATTATTGTTGGAGACCTAATATACGTACGACTTCATCATCGAATTTCGTCCTGCAAACTTTAATAAATCAAAAAGATAAAATTTATTAAAAGTGCATTTGCAATTCTAAACCAAAAAACTTAATTGTTTTTAAATGCTACAGAATTTTTGCTCTCATTTGGTACCCACATTGTCATTCTACATTGCACTGATTTTTGTTTAATATTTTTTTTTTTTGGATTAACCACATCTTTAAAATTTCAAAGTCCTTTGAAAACAAATCCTGACGTCAGAGTTAAAAACTAAAAATCGAAGTTTTACTGTATTGGGCCACAGTTTTGTAAGTACCTATATCGATTTTTTCGTGTGTTTTAAATTTTTTTTGTTTTTGTCGCACGGTTTATTAATAATCAGCTTTATCATGAGTTTCATTTTCCCCGAACCGGTTCACTTTTCACTTTTGGTTTCAATGGTTGTATTATGGACGTTTGACAAATTTTCGGGTGAATTTTTTTCAGGCGAAACTCAGGTTAAGGCAGAATATTTATTTAAAATATAGTTCAATATTTAACAGAAACCACTTAAATAAATGTTTAAAAGTTGTACAAGATAATTTTTGAGTATGCAGTTTGCAGCGTTCAATTTTAGTACAACAAAAAGGAAGTTTCAAGTCCCTAAAAGTTACCGCATATTTTTTTGAAGGGACTCGGAATAAAAATTTTAAATTTTTGCCAACAACATCATTTTGAAATTTGTTGCTATAATTTTTTGTATTTGTCATATATTTTTCTTATTTGTATCACTTGGCATAAACAAATTTACCCAACTGAACCGAACCTAACCGGTTCTTGTACCGGTACACGTTTTTTCTAACTGGTTCGAACCAATGAACCGAACCTCATTGATTTTTGGAGTGGTTTGTAGCTCTGATTTTATTGGTCGGAACAATGTTGAGCTTTTTTCGGTATTCCAATACCATTTTTTATGTTATCTGATGAGTTATGAATGACTTTATAGCTGTTTGGCTGTCCGATAAGATCTCAATGCTCTGGTTCCAATAGTTGCGCTTGATGTTAAAATCCGGGCATATTTCTATCGCGGTTGTTTCTACTTGGAAAATGGAAATACAGTTTACCGGCACCTCTCCGGCAATGGCTCGTTCACCTTTCAAATGATAGTATGTTCGATATGTTTTGGATATATCAGCCCAACATCTTTGATAATTTTAATAAAGCTGAGCTTTGGGTGCATGTTGACGCTCGGCATTGCTATGCGTGGGCACTACTTATTGAAATATCGGTCTTCCTAAGACCTGAAAATCCTGATATTGCTATCAGTCGTCTTTATAATAGCCCATTTGCGTCAATCTGTATACTAGTATGAAGGAGGTGAGGTTTGGACTTACTGCTACTATCTCCACTTGTGATTTCTGGAGTAATTTTTGATCTAATACAGAGTGTTCAGATTTGGCGATTTAGCGCCAATTCGGTTAAAAATTGAGGACATCGCCTTGGAAGATTTTGGGCGATTTTTTCCCTTCAAATCAATTCTTTATAGGTTGTGGAGTTAGAGCTTTAGTTTTGATGTGGCAACACTTTTTATTATTATCGATATAGCATATCGAACATTTGCCAATATTAATCCCGCTGAATACGAAATTTGGAGTTTCATTTGTGGAAATAGCTGATCCAGCCTTATTATAGCTTTTTATTTTATTTTTAGCCTCGAGCGCTTAAAAATGGATTATGCGATTAATCGATTAATATGAGTAATAATAAATTTTTTTAATTTCGCAGTCCTCTTGGAAAATGTGTTAACACAAATATTTTTAAAAGTAAGCGTATTTTTAAAGGAAATTGTTTGTACATCACTATTTTATAAAAGATCTGAATTATTTATTATTACTCTGAAGGTATTTTATTCGTTTTTGGTTTTAAAAGCTATGCTATAATAAGATGTAATTTTTAAAAGACATGATTTGTTAAGTCGATTTCTAGAATTTCATTAAAAAAAAATCGCCGATTTTTGGCGGTTTTTTAGGAATTGCGTTTTTTCAACAATCTGGGTACCCTGGCCTAATATGACACCTAGATTGTTAGCTTCTTTGTCGAGTTGTATTTCCTTATAAATAGTCCGTTGGGGGATTTAGACGGATTTCAATTCAGCCCTAATTGGAATATATCGCAAATGATGGCCTCCAACTTGATGCTACATATTTATATTTCACTCTATATAGGTCTGTTCTGTAAAGCATACGATTTGAAATCGTTGGAATTTTTAATATTTGTAATAAAAGTCAAGCCCATCGATTTAGTGCAAAAGTTTTGCTCTATTTTTATGAAATTTTTAAAACAGATTTTCTGAATCGTATAATTTGCGGAACAAGCCCGTTAGCTTTTACGTATACGTATTTTTATAGCAACCTTTTTAAACTTCATGCTCTGAAATTGAATACCACACATTCGCATTTATTGTGAATTTCTTCATATTTTGGGATTTTTGCCATTTTAGTTGGTGCGTCGTCATATTACAGTGAAAAAAAAATTAAATTATATAATCTTCCTTTTTTGATTAATGGCTCACGTTGCCATAGTACAACAGTAAAAATTTTTAGCAACAAAAATGCATTTTTTTTTTGTCACTAAATTAGTGAGTCATCAAGTCTTTTAAGTTATTTCAGTTCGAGCTGCTATCGCTAATGTTTCTTGATTACATGCTTCACTTAATATTAGCTATTTTCATTTTAAAATAAATTATTACTACTCATGCTGAGCATCATTCTTCTGATAAGTAAAGCACAATTTGCATACTAACTGGGCAACTAAGAGCACATTCCACTTAGCTTTTAAACTTAGCTTTCAAACCTAGCTTTAACCCATTTGAAAGTCATGTAACCCCGTCAAGTTTATCATTAGTAAAATATTTTGTTTATTAAAGTTTTCAATTATGCACCTAAACAGCCAACAAATACGAGTACAATACGTTCGTATAAGAATTTGTGCTTTCATAAATACATAAAAGCATATAAATATATATTTACTATTTATTTGAGTACCAGTGAGCTGCGCACAATACACCTTTACATAGAATACATTTATCTCTGTCGCTTTTTGAAGATTCCTCATTATTTCTTCATTACCCATTTGAGTGGCTTTACTTAAATTATGTCACGTTTTGTTGGTTAATGGTGCTTGGCGCCTAAAAATTTGCTTGTGCACTTAGCTAAGGTCTGTCTTGTTTTGTCGAACATTTATAAATTATCTTACACAACATATAAAAATTAAAATAGAACTTTGGGATCAGAATTAATACACACACATACTCACATTAAAACTGTTTTTCTTTTATTTAATGTTAACGTTATTTATGTAGATAGCAGCGTGCTTAGAAGAAATAACAATACTTGCTTTACTTTGTGCTTTATACAAATGAATATATAAAGTCATACCAGTGCGTAGAACTCATGACTGAACTATGAGTGGTGTGGAAGAAATGCCTTATAAAGGACTCATCTAAATGATTTTTACAGTGGGCATTTTATGATCGATATGTAAATAGGTCCCGAAATTCCATGGTTTTGGCTGCCTACATAAAGCAGTTATATCGCAAAATTTGTTGCTAAACAATCAGTGGTATAGGAGATATATATATAGCTTTTAGAGCACCGATTATATCTTGCTACATTAAATTCTGCACACACAAAAATTGAGATATTCGCGAAATTATGGGCAAAATATAGTAAAATTGCGTACTTATTTTTTCTCTCTGACGTCAGGACGTTTTTTAAGTACTTTGTAACTTCAAAGACAAGATAAATTCAAAAAATTATTTAAAAAATTCTGTGCAATGTAAAATAACAATGTGGCTATCAAATAAAGAGAAAATTTGGTAGAGTCAAAAAAAAATAATAAAATTAATTAAAAGTGCATTTCCAATATCTATTCGTTCTTCTAAACCAAAAAAATTCTCTATAATTTTCTCTTTCATCTGGTATCCATATTGTTATTCTAAATTTCACTGATTCTTTTAAATCATTTTTTAAATTAATCATAATTTTAAATTTCAAAGTCTTTTCAAAAAACATCCTGATGTCAGAGTGAAAAACTAAAAACGCAGTTTTGCTATATTTGGCCCATTGCTTCGAGAGTATTTCGATTGTTTCGCGTGTTAAGAATGTGTTTTTTTTTTTTGGTTTTCGTCGCATGGTGTTATTTACCAAATAGCTCACCAAATTGCTCGGTTTTAGCTGTGCAAATGAAGGAGTTTTAAAATAAAACCCCATATCTGAATAATCAGGAATCTGAACGATCTTTGAAATTATGACTGCATATTTTTTGTTTGTAGTTAGTGAAAATAGTGCGAAATTTTATGAACTGAACAATCAGTTGAATGAGAGCTATATATTTTAGTTGTCCGATTTTGCCGGTTCTGACAAATAATTAATCCATTACAGAAAGACACTGTATAACTGGGTGACTAGATTTCTTTCAGATAGACACACATGGCTAAATCTACTTAGCACGACATTCTGATCATTTTGGTATCTATCTATTCTTCTTCTAGTTATCATACCGTTTCAAGGTTATGAAAGGTATACAAAAACCATCGCAACATTGTTCATTTCGTTTCATAGCACTTGTCTTCAGAGTCCCTCCATTATAATACATCTCCACTTACATACGTACATACTCACTTTATGTGAAATAGGAACTTTCTATGTGGAAAATTCATAGGTGAAGCTTTTCGCCCAATTAACATTTCTGGCGAGTCTGAATGTCCCAGCTGTTGGTATTGAAGCCCATTAATTATATAGACACAATACTCGAATATTTGAAAATACGTCTAACTACATACATACATATGCCGGTGTTAAATGCATAAATAGAATTAACAAAATGTGATGAGTTTGCTTTTTAATTTTAAGCGTCAAAAAGCTTGAACAAAAAAAGTAGCTTTTCTTACACTTTTCATATGAAAACTTGACTAGAAGAGAAAGTAGTTTTCCAAGCAGTTGAACTATTTTTTACCTTCACAAAACAAATACGAAAATGCAATAAAAAAAACAAGACAATGAAGTACATTGTTTCAAATTTTCTTTTCGTTACACATTTCAGGCAACATAAAAGCATTTTAGTAAAAGACTCGATTTAATAGGTGTGCAAAATTGAAATTGAAATGCTTCACCATTCACAAGGCACATTTCTAGTGTTATAGTTGTTGTTGGTAGCATTTTAAACACTTTGCTTTGTTGTTGTATAATTGCCATCAAACGTTTCATTCATTCATTCATAAAATTTTCCGCCACAGCACCAACAGCAGCATACTTAGTAGATATGTAAAAGGCACCCAACAACTCAACGATTCGCAATGGTGCCGAGGTGAGCGCCTCACTTACTTCAAGTTCCACTTTTTTGTATCTGCATGCCTGTTAAGATATGTATGTAATTGCTGCAATAACAGCAACAGTTGTGGTCATTATGATCACAAACCATTGACATCTTAGCGTTGACAGCGAAGTGTGATTTGAAAAATCATGCTCGTATGTGTGCTCGTATGTAAGTGACTGCTTGAATTTAGTGACGGCCGAGGCGCCGATGTTTGTGTCGAAATGGCGTGTTGAATGTAATTGGAAAACTAACTATTTGTAAGACATGTGTGCCTACATGGTTGCATGTGTACTTATTGGTGTGAGGTTTTTGCAACTAATGTTGCCTATCGAACGGAATTTATGAGTTGAGCAATGAGTTTTAAATGTGCAACTTTCATACACCATTTGTGTTAAATTGAAAAACTTACAAAGTTGCAAACGTAAGTCTTAAAGTTTCAAAAGCAGTAGAGTAAGGCCAAAGGGTATATCAGAGTGCTCGCTTAATCGATAAAACTTTATATGTTTCAAATATTTACGATACTAAAATTGCTAATTGAGTTAGTAATTTCCCAACTAAATTCACAAATTTTTGTTTGGCTCTAAGAAGCGGAATAGAATAACTCAAAGACCAAATAAAAGAGTTCTTAGATTAAATTTATATTAAACTATTTTGCATGAATAAAGCACAAAGAATGTGAAAAAAAAGTATTTAATTTCGAGTATTAAAAATATATGTTTTTTGTTGTTAACTTTGCAAACATAAGTATTTTTACGTTATAAACCTAAATGCCGGGCGATTTAAACCAATGTACCATTTTTTATTAACAATAATTCATCTATTGATTATTTATTTTTTTAGACCTTGAAAATGTTCGGTTCGGCGTCGGCCCAAATTGGCGGAAGTTCGGTTCGGTTAGGTTCGACTCTAAAAGTCGATGTTCGGTCGTTTCTTAGTAATTACCCTTTATAGAAAAAACTGAAGTATGCAGTTTTGTAGCGCATACAAGATGTGTGTTCGACAAAACTCTGAGCGCCGAGATTTGATCGGAAACCCTAAATCACAGGGCGAAAAATCCAAGCTGGCAACCCTAGCAATGAGCTCCTACCTAAATTGCGATTGTCGCACTAACTATTGTCGCAAATATTATTTACAGCCTGTACAGAGATTTGGAAGCCTCATCAAAAAGCAATAAATCTAGGAGCGGTAAACCTTGGTATTTTAGGGAAAGCGCTTGGTATTAATGATGCATCTTTAGTTAATACTGCAACATCAGCGTCGTTAAGCTGGCAGCCCGATTTAGAGTGTCCAAGAAGAAGTCCCCAAACTTTGCATACTTAACATCAACCCCATTCACCACCATCGTTTCACACTTAAGCATTGAACGAATTATCCCAACAATACCTAATGTAGCAGTATCAGTTACTCTTAGAGTATGTATGTTGGCGTGCTGATCTTATTTTGTAAATCTTAAAAGATTGTCGAGTGACCCAATATTTTCGCAGAAAATCACAAAATATTTCCTTTTGGATTTACCTCCTTCTGCTTAACACAATAACGGGACCATCTTTATTCGTAACTGGAACATTACGTTCTGTTTAAAAGTCTTGAGATGACATCCAAAGCCTGGATATGTTCCCATACCTGCAGGGTATAAGCGGAGATCACCCCAACTTCTCGTTAGACTTATTTTAAACATTACTTGAAGAATGTAATTGAAAATTTAAATTTTTTACAAAAACGCTAAGCTGGGTTTTTTTCTAAGGATCAAAGATCTTATAAAAATTAGGTCAATATTTTTCCGATAGATGTATTGGTATTGATACTGATTAGTACTGTAATGATGACAAAAATTCAATTTTTTGGTTTTCTTTTGTATTTTCAGAAGTAGTATGCCAACACAAATACATGAGTAGTGCACTAAACCATAAGAAAAACAAAACATCTTTAGCTCCCTAAAAAGAAAGGCTCGCAATAATGGCTTCACCCTTGACATCTACGCTCTACCGCCAGAGCAGCGGCATGTATGCCTCAACGCCACCTAAACACTATGCCATGGGTGGTGTGCAAAATAAAAATGAACGCAATCGCCTGATGGAGCTGCTACGTTCACCTAATTTACTTACATCACCAACTTTGGAACCCTCATCGAAGGGGCTACTAAATGGACCAGGACAAAATAATTGCTTCCTAAATTGTGCTGTACAGGTGAGTTGGGGAAAATATCTTTATTGCTTTTTATTTTGACATATTTATGTATTTTAAGTTTAAAAAAAATTAACTCAAGCTTGTAGTGCATTACTCCTACGTTGCTGGATGCGAGGCGTTCAATTTATAGTTTGATTCCTTTTTTAACTTTTTATTGAACTTGTAGGTAAACATTTAAAGTCATAACTTGCATAGTTTGCAAAGCCAATAGAAAATGTTAGGTATGGTTGTGAGTCCTACCATGTCTTGTTCTATCCTTCTTTACTTTTTTGGAACGAATTTCCTTTCTATATCGTAGGGCATTTGGCTGCTTTGATGTTGTATGTACCAAACCAATTATTCCTATGGATTTTATTCTAAATACCTTAGATAATCCCAGCCGTCCCCTTTTTTGTATTTTTTCGTGTTCCCTCTAATCGGATGTTAATCGAATAAATAAAAGGAGTTTGTTGGGTGTTAAATAACTCAAGTTCTCTTTTCACAACACATCTCTGCCACATCCTAGCCTAATGCCTAATATTTTCCAATGCAGGGCAGAAAGTGTTTCGCCATTTCATCCTCTTCAAAACAAGAATGTCAAATGGGGTTGTCATGTATGCCAATAGCATTCAGGTGCTCGTACCACAAGAAGTGATCAGTTAGCAAAGCAGCAAGCTGTGCGCAGTCCAATCTGCTCAATTAAACAATAATAGTTCTGAGATTGAGGGAAATACGAGTTCCACACGGTGGCGTGGTTGGTTTAGAGTTTTAGTGCTGTATCTGGATGCAGACTAAGGAATTCCACTCTCGTCCTGCCTTGCTTGGCGCTCCTATTGATCCAGGTTAGCTTGGATGTTACAGATGGTTCCTTAATTCGTGCAGAAGTTAGTTATCTTGAACAACATTTGGCAAAGGATCTTGGCCAAAATTTTCATTGCTGCATAAATATTAAATGGGTACGCACAACTTCCGATGCCCTTAGTGTAGATTGATCAGCGCTGATTCACAGCTATTTGACGCCCAACCCCTTTTTCGCAAACTATCCAGTACAAAAAAAGTAAGTGCACCTGGGCCACACTGTAGAATTGAAACTTACGTTACATATCTAGTATGTCTCATAACCAGGGAACGGATTTTTAGGACCTAAAAACCTATAAAAAAGGCAAAATAAAGTAACGAAATAGGCTGGAAAAGGCAAAATAAAATAGCGAAAAAGGCAGGAAAAGGCACTAGGTATTGTAAAAAAGGCAAAAAAAGGCAAAATAAAATATAGCGAAAAAGGCAGGAAAAAGCAAAAAAAAAGGTATTGCAAAAAAAGCAAAATAAGGCACTAAAAAAGACAGAAAATACGAAGAGCAATCAAAAAATAGATTTTTTTTAGAAATGTTTATATTACAAGTAAAAAGAGAAAAACTATGAACTAGTTTCATTATATGAAAAATTTGTACTTTGTATCTTTTACTATTTTATCCTTTCGAGTTTCTAACTCATAAAACTTTAATCTGTATAGTTGTAGTAACATTGAACCACAAGGTGCATTTTGAAGTTTTCTGGCAGCATTTTCATTCGATTTTCGCGAAGAAAAGCCTTAAATGTACTAAATGTGCGCTCGACGTAAGTTGATACAAGTGGAGCCCAATTTAAATATGGAACGTTTGAAACGTTCATATTATCAGGAATAAGGGCGTTTTCCTCGCTCTTTACAATTTTATCCACACCCCTTATTGTCTCCAAGCCTACGTTTGCTCAGAAAACGGCTTTGAATTTTTTCAACACCAATTTTGCAAGAGGTCCCTGCGCTTCTATAAGCCGCATGGGCATGTGTATATTTTTTAATCTTAAAAAAAAAAAATGTAAATGCTATAATCACTTTTTTAAAGGTAGAAAAGGCAAAAAAGGCAAATATCTTAAAAAAGGCAAAAAAAGGCAAATATCTTAAAAAAGGCAAAAAAAGGCAACATCAAATGTGTATATATGGAATCGCGGAAAGCTAAATCGTGGACATTCTTAATCGAATATACTCTATCTCTTTAGCAGAAAAAAAGGCAATTTCCATAAAATCCGTTCCTTGCTCATAACCAATCTACATATTTATTTACGTACATACATACATCTGATTTTGCTTAAGATTATATTTTTTGTCTTTTTTCTATCTGGGCTACTATCTGGATACCCTGTTCGTTCTAACTAAATATATGTGTTGCTGTTTTCCTTTATCTTTATCTCTATCGATAGCAAAATCGATAATATAATCCATCAAAACATCTATAACAAACCCGATAAAAATATCGATAACAAAATCGATAACAAACTGGAAAAAATATCGATAGAAAAATTGATAACAATATCTATAGGAAAAACGATAACAAAATCGATAATAAAATCGATAAAAGCATCGATAACAAATTCGATAAAACTAACGATAACAAAATTGATAAAAATATCGACAAGAAAATCGAAAACACATTGGATTAAAAATAGCGAAAGTAAATGCGATGACAATATCGATAGCATAATCGATATCGATAACAAATGAATAAAAAATATCGTAATCGATAAAAAAATATCAATAGCAAAATCGATAAAAATATTGATTATTATATCGATATGTTCCAAAAATATCGATAGAAAAATCTATGAAAATATCGATAGCAAAATCGATAACAATATCGATAAAAAAAATTTATAACAAAATCGATAAAAATATTTATAACAAAATCGATAAAAATATCGATTATTCTATCGATAAGTTTCGAGAATCGAGAAAATCTCTAAAATCCCGAAATAGTTTCCAGATTGAGACTCTGTGTCTCTATATCCTTTTCTCTATGATTACCTTTATTTTAATTTTTCTTTCTCTATCTTGATCTTTACTTTTATCGGTATCCTCATCCTCATCTTTTTCTTTATATTTATCTTTGTTTTTATATTTATGTTTATCATTTTCTTCATCTACATATTCCCCTTCACCTTTGCCTTTATATAAGTAAAAGTTTAAATTTACCTTGATTTTCATTTTTGCCTCATCTTTACGCATCTTTTTGTTTGTTTTTATTTTTACCTTTGCCTTTTCTTTATATATGTACGTAGTCACCTATTTTATTCTTGTATTGGTCTTTTTCTAAGTGTTATTCTTTAACCTTTTATTAGCAAATTTTTGTTAAATTAATACCATATGCATACACTCAAGAAGCACTTGTGTCCGCCCCCCATTACCATGTGCAACTTCCGTTGCACCATTTCCGGGGGCAATTTCCGTTGAATTTGACAATTTACTTCCAACCAACCAACTGCCGCTAAAGAAGTGTCACTTCAAAAATTACGACCTAAGACCCCATTATCATTGTAAGTAAAGTGAAATAATCATCCATATGTTAACCGACTCCTGTCACATTTTCAGTTTCGGTAATGTCAGTATGAAAATTTTGTCTTAGCCCCTAAAGTCTGCGATTCTCTATAGCACTAGACTAAAGCTAGCGAAGTACTTTCCCACAAAAGAGACCACAAGCATCAAAAGGAATGCTTCCAATAATTCTCTACTTTTTTTTACTCAATTAAATTCAGAGCAAGTTCGTTACTTAAGTCTTTCGTTAGACACTTTTATTGGGCAGCTTATATTTTTTATTAGACAGCAGACAAGGCAAGTAAGTATAGAATATGCTGGAAGTCTATATTTGAGTTCACTTTATATTCACATAATTATAAAAGTGCAATCAATACACACACATATATACACAAACACGTGTTTGCACATACTTATGCACTACGTCCCCCATTTCACCCACACCGATAATTAAGTGTATATACTTTTAAGTAAACATGTAAATCGCCTCATTCACACGCTCTTAGTTTACATTTACTTCTCGATGCAAATTTAAATTGCATTCAGTTGGCTAAGGAAAGCGGACGCGCCTTCAATTTGCTGATATGTCTGATTGTGAATCATCTTTTGCATTAGCCTAAAACATGCAACAAATTGCAGCAGCGAGCAAGAAAAATAAGAGCACAAACACTAACGCTGCCATACTAAACTAACAAACTACTACTTTTTATTGTCGTTTTCCGTCACATCAATGCTTCATCTAGTTAGATGTATATATATCATTTTTTTTATTGTCTCGCATGTAATCCGAATGGAAATTGTTCATACAAATAAATGATAAATTAATTTGCAAATTAAAAGTATAGCATGAAATCGTGTGCAGAGCGCTGAGTGCTGAAGAAAGAAAACGAAGAAGACGCGTATAAAGAACATTGCTGAGGGTGAGGTAGGCAAAAAGAGTCATGGGAAGTGATCATAAATATATTCAAACAAAAAGGCATCTCTCTAATACTCACACCGCCAGTAATTATCCAGAGATGCATGTGTGGCTCGATACTAACACATATATAAATATATACATACATGTACAGCAGATTATTTAAATGTGTATATGCTAAGGCCAATTTTAATAATCTTTGTACGCTCACTTTGGCAATTTTTTATTTATTTTTTTTTCCACAACTGGCGCGCGTGCTCATGCAGCAATTGAAGTGTGTCTATGTATGTGTGTAAACAACATATTTATTTGTATATGTCTTTATTTTCTGATGTTGAGGAAGAAGTTGTATCGCATTTTGTTTAATTTTTACTTCCCTGCTTTTATTATTTAGCGACTGCCGCATGTGGAAGCTTGCAGTTTCCCAGATGCCCGAGGCTGCACCACCAACAGCTGTTTATTATTTATATGCATAAATTCAGCTACATATACATACTCGTATATTTACTTGTGTAGTCGTGTGCAGGTTTTTCTTTTATATTCTATTTCCCTGATTTTTTGTTGTTGTTGTTGAAAAAAGCATGTCTTTAACGAAAGCAATACACATCTTTTTCACTTGGTTGTTACGCTGTTTGCTTTAATTTTGTTTTTCTGATTTTCATTTCTGACTCATGGCGTACACATATGTGCATGCATATGCATATGCACACACACACATATGTATGTGTTTTTGTGTTTTATCCACCTTCAGTGAGCCTGTGAATTTTTCTATCAATTCATTGCTATTGTCTTCTGCACATAAGTATCAGAGTTATTGTTGTTGCTTATTTTTTGTAATTGTGCTAAATATAGCCAACATGTTTTTGCACTTTCTTCCCACTAAAAAGCACTTAAAGTTCCCCTTGATAGTTACACGCGATTGCAGTTTTTTTTTTATTTCAGTAGTTTCAGCGCCAGTGATGACTCAGGGTTCAAAGAAAAATTTACGCTTTGCTACAAATAAAAGGAGAATCGATTTTCATGGCAAACCATTTTTGTAAGATAAATTTCGTTTAAACATCTGAAAACTCTTAAACGACAAAATTCTTCTACGTAAAAGAACTTTGAAATCTCAAAGTTTTAAAAGTAAAAAAATTTCAAAAAATAGTTCAGTTCTCCAAAATATGGTGCTATGTACATAAAATTAAAGGTAACAGTTCCAGAAATGACAGACAAAAAAGTTTGTATATATTTTAAGAAAAAGATATATATAAAATTAATTTAAAAAATCGACGTATTGCACATATACTGCTGAGACATTTTTCTTCATAAGAAGTATTTTCGAAATAAATCGTTATTGAACCCCTTTTTTGTTACTCGCATTGTTTTAATATTTTATTTAACTTATTAATTAATTGGTTTTAACATTTGAAAAAGTGGCAACTCTCCTAAATAAATATCATATATGTTTTAAGTAAAGATATAATCAAAATGTGTGCCAAATTTTATTGAAATACATCTAACCGTTTTTGCCGTTTAAAAAGACGAGAAAAATATTAGTACGAATATAAAATTTCTAAATTATTGAACGAGCCACCCTTAAAAAACCAACAGTTGAGAGTCAGAGTATTTTTAGTTAATTGTAATCGTAATATACTATATAAGTGCCAACCTTTCTCTTTTGTATGGGGACCAACCCAAATGCAACGTATATACATATAAAACTGAACCCCTTTCAAGAATAATTATTGGCATACCTTTTGAACTGCCTTAACACTGGCATTTTTAAGTGAATTTCCCTGATAAGGAGAATTAATATGGGAACTCAGTGGCTGCTTGATTTTAATAATAATTAATAAAATTTTTCAATTTCACTTTAGTAGATAAATAAATATTCCAAATTTATTATTTCAAATTGCGTTTAATTTGTTCAATGCTAAGTTCGCATTGATTGACAGCATTCGCTTACTTAACGCTGTCAAGTGCATGACATAATTTTGTTATATTCAAACACACGCATATGCGTTTAGAAATTCACACATACTATACATACACGCAACGTCTGAACGTCTTACTTATGCCTTTCTATGCAAAGAACTGTCAATTGCCGCTGGAGGTAGAAAAAAAAAAACAAAGCCAAAGAGCTTCCTACATAAAATTGGCATTGAAAATTTGAAGTCGGCTTTGGTAGTTAACGAACAATGGTGCGTGAATTTTTGCGATTATTTACAAAGATTTCATCTTGTTTGAATTGACGCAAAATGTTTGTAAGCAATTAGTTATAATTTTGAAGATTTAATCTTCAGTAATCACCAATAATAATGTCTTTGGCCATCAGAAGTGTCAGCGAGGAAAATTTTAGTACAACATAAAAATACTGCAATGCGTATGCGTCATAGAGCGACAATCACATAGCTGCGAGTTGACAGCATAATTATGACAGCTGCATTTGAGTTGGCGTAAATTTTGTCAAGTGTGAATTTAAAACTGAAAAAAAAAAAACGAAACGAAATTAGTGCTAAATTTTCTTGTCACCAAACGACTGGTTTTCAGTTGGCTGGCACACTTAAGATATTGTCCACTCCCCTTTTGAGGTATCTATATTTATTTCATTGCGATTTTCGCAAGAGTCGCAGCAATGGGGACATTTTATACAAATGTGTTTAAATGACCAACCTTTTTGATGTATGGCTAATTGTAGTTTAATTGATAGGTAGCACGCAACGAAAGTAAAAATAAAAAGCTAAAGTCTGGTGCGAATAAATAAGAGTAAGGATTTAATGCCATATATGAATTGAAGTCGTAATTAGACTCGCGATTACACAGATAGCAGCAACAAAATAGTCGTTGATCAGCAAGTTAAATCAAATATTTTAATGTAAAGGTTTACGAAAGCTTTATTTCGAAAATATTTTTGACGAGACTTGCCACCTGGTTACGTGTTCAAAATCAATTCAATTAAAAAGTTTAATTTAAATACTTTAAAACGGTAATCAAACAAGTGTGGTTGAAGAAAGTTTTATGTTGAAAATATTTTTGACGAGGGTTGCTATCTGTTTATAAAATAAAAATCAATTTAAAAAACGAGTTAAATAATATACTTAAGTTTTTCCAAACGTGGGATGTTTAAATAAACTTAATTTCCAAAATTATTTTGAAGGAGATGCCACCTGCTCAAAAAATTAAGGTTTTTTGTATTTATTTACTTCAAAAGGGTTGTCATCCAGTAAGAAATTCAAAATATATTAACATAAGAAATATATCAATACCGCTGTTAAGGAGAGAGCTTTATTTAGGCTTTATTCATAAAATATTTTTGAAGAGGGTTGCCGCCAGTTTAAAAGTTCTAATTCGATTTAATGAGCATTTAAATGAAACATTACAATACAGATTATTTTTGAGGGGGTTGCTACTTGTTTTAAGAGTTAAATTTAACTTTGTAGTAGTTAATTGAAATATCTTACATATTTACACCGAATTATTTTATAGAAGAGTTGCCACACTTCCAAAATGTATTAAAATTAAGTTTTCCCGTTTATGATAAATTAAGTATATCAATTTCGCTTTGATATGAAACCAAAATTATTTTCATACATATCAAGACTATCTACGAAGATAAGTTAATCTCCATACTGAATTTGCTGATTTACGGGACAATTCTGGCAAAGATAGTAAAAATGAAAGGCAGATAGAAAGAAAGTTCGAAAGACTATTGTTATTCCAGCACAAAAGTCTTAGAAAAAAGGCTCTTTCATTCACTACTCGTGGTGAAAAGCTATATTGAGAGAAAGCACTTACTTGTATGTACATCATTACCAACAGTCCCAATGGCCGATTGAGCAAAGCACAGGCGTGTCATTTGAGACATGCGAGTTGGAGTCCTCGGGCAGCGGAATTTTATTTTTTTATTTTAGTTTTTTTCTTATTCAATTTCATTTTCTTTTAATTTTTGGATGTTATCGTTAAAAAAAAAACATTTTTTTAATTTCATTTGATATTCAGCAACTTATTTTTTTTTACTTTTTCCTTTTTGAGTTTCATTTTCTTTTAATTTGTATGAGTTTTCTCATTTCATTTAATTTCTAGGATCTTGTTTTAATTCTATGAATTTTGTTTTTTTTGTGTTTTTAAATTTTATTTTCTTTTAATTTTAGATTTTGTTAAAAAAATATTATAATATAATATATTTGTTTAATTGTTTCTAATTTTTAAATACTACTTTCTTATTTTTTTATTTAATTTTTTTAAATTTATTTTTAGATTTGACTGTTTTAAAAATAAAACAGATATTTTGTTTTATTTAATTTCATTTAATTTTCAAAAATTTTGTTTTTATTTTTATATTATTTTAATTTTAATTTAATATTCTTTTGTTTATTTGTTTTTATTGTTTCCAAAAGAAAACTATGTATATATTTTTTAAATTCAATTTGGCTTTTAAAAGACTTGTTGCTAAAAAGCGAACAGCATAACGCTAAGGCCTCCTCATTTACTCAGCTAATTATTTGCCATGTTGCACAGTGTACAATTTCATTAAATTCCCAACCCCTTAATTTTTGTTGATTTTTGTTATATGTATATGGTCATACTTAAACACATATACTAATGCATACACAAATATATAAGCATAAAAGTATTTATATATAAATTCACACGAGCATACATAAATATGTATGTATCACTCTGTAGTCGTCCTGAATTTTTTGCTTTTTGTTTCATAGCACTTTTTAGTTTTTGTTTCTGTTTTTTTTTTACATTTCCCTATTAGGGCAACTTTCATGCAACATGCAACGCTTCCATAAATACATTCAAGCACTCCAGATACCCTGTTCTTATAATAATACCCCTTCAAGTCTTCTTTATTTTATTTTATTTACCAGAAATTATTTTGTTCTGATTTTCTTTTAAGTGCAAAATGTATTTTTCGTGTGAAAAACATGAAATTTTCCCACGTTTGTTTGTGTTTCGCATTTTACCAACGTCTCTGGTTGTAAGAAATGGAGGGAGTCAGGAAAATGTTAAATTATCAGCTGAGTGATGACTGTTGTTTGTTGATGCACTGAGCTAGGAAACAGCTGATTTTTGCATGTTAATATTTCTCAGGCTCAATGTCAGGCACAACCATGCACGCGAATCAAGTTCGTGGCTTAAGTCTTTTGTAATTAGTGGATAATATATGGATTCGCTGATGTATTCTCTTTTAAAAACTTGGATTATAATAAGAATGAAATTGAAGCGTTGGTAAACGAAATTAGAATAACATTTTTGAAGTTGATTTCTCTCCTTACCACCCCTCGTAACAATAGTATTTCCAACCATGTGGATGTATCATAATGTCACTAAAATCTGTCCATAAGGCACACTATTAGTTTCAAAATGCATTCAAAGTATAAATAAAGCAAGCTGCGTACTTAAAAACAAAGCACTATTTCATTGCTCAAGTCAATTTTTAATTGAAATAAAGCATAAACCTTAGTGTAACCACTCCTTTTATTTGTCTTTCATCTTAAACCAGTACTATACCTTAAAATAAGATAAAGAATTGTGAATGAAATGTTTAAATACAATAAGGCATCGGGAAACACCAGTAAGTTAATGACTTAATTAATATCTACAAAATTTGCAGTTTAAATAATTAATCAATTAAATGAATTCGATAAAAAGCAGAATGACAAGCCAATTAAGCGTTGAAATGGTAGAAAAGACAACAAGTATGATACGAAATTGATGTAAGCATTTGTTAAGGCAGCAATTATTTAAATATTTCAGACACAATGATGACAATGCAAAGGCAACTTAAAAGTGTAAAATTAAGTTGTCAAAAAAAATAGAAGCCGGAAAAAATAAATGGCTAAGGTAAAACACAAACGAAAAAACTATTCACGATGACCGAAAGGAATCATAAAAAGAGATCCATTAATTTAGTCGATTTCCGAAACCATTGTTTCGAAAAAGTTTGCTGATCTTGAAAGCGTCCGCAATTACAAAATGACACTTTCATTTCAATTTGGCACAAAGCAGCTGCCAAATGGGCAGACAACTTGTTTCAGAGCAGCTGCAATATTTCGGCGGTGTACTTCTTGTGACACGCGTGGCAATGAAGATTTCAATGAAAATAAAATACTTAAATGTAATTTGATGTGTAAGGAGCAAAACGGCTACTCCCGAAACTCAGAACTTTAAACATTAATGTAGCTATAAAAAGAAACGAATGAAAAAGGCTGCGAGGGAATGGTGATACTTTGAGTCTACTTTTAAAGTATGTGAATATAGTAAACAGAGATATATTGTGGCTGATTGAGAGAAAAGTTTTAAAATATTATTTTTTCTGTTGTTTAAATTTGGTTAGTTTTTTATAGTTCATTCTTTAACAACATCCGTATCCTAATTGTGTGAATACCCAAATCTTTTCCTTTATCGCAATCACGAAAAAGAATTTTTTAGCAATTTTGCAATAGAAATTGCTGGATTGTACCAATCTTTTGACTAAAAAAAATGTCCCAATTTTTTTTATTTTGTACCAATAGCCCATATAAAAATGCACAAATCTGTACAAATGTACCAATCGAGTGACACTGCCTTAAAATTTTTTGCAATTAAAAAAAAAGATCAACAAATCTTCGTAAAAATTTCGAGTTTTTAATTAGATTCTGAGTATGCAGTTTTGTAGCCCATTGAGTTCTAGTAGAATAAAGTACAAATTTCAAATGGCTAAAAATTACGGTTGATTTTTTAGAATTTTTAAAAAAGCTCGAAATTTGTTCGATAGTTTGTTGAATTTTTTTAATATTGCACAAAGTTGGAAACTTGGATTTGCACGGGTTTTGTTAAAGAATCAACTATGTTTTTATAAAAAAAATAACCAAAATTAAATAACAACAAAAATAATACGTTAAAACTTTGCAAAAAGTGGTTCTGCTATAATTTTTTGACCACTCTATTGTTTTAATTTAATTGGACATTGTACATAAAGGTATGTACATAACAAAATGTAAAAATAATGTTGTCTCTTTTTTGCCTTTTTTCAATTTTAAAATTTTAACCCTGGTTATTAACATATTTTTATCGGAGGCGCAATATTTCAGGGGGGTGAGGGGGTATTTTCCTGAGCAATACTTTACCGCTAATGGTATTTCGGAAATATACCGTATTAACAACGATTAGTGATTGACAAAACCTACGGAAGAACTTAATCTGGAAAAAGTAATCATAAAGGAAAGAAAAAATTATAGAGTAAAACTTGCAAGGATTAGTATAGGGTCTCGCTGAATAATTATCTGTTCGATACGGTTAGCCAAGATCTAAAGACTCGTTTTTCCAAAGAAGCCTTGTACAATTGAGTTTGTGGCTTCCAATCATTGTATGATTTTGAAAGCAGGCGATTTGGTGCTATACCTAATGCTCTTACCTTTTTCTGGACAAAACCCTGTGTTTTGCTGCAAAAAAATAAATTAATTTTTGAGATTTTTTTTTTTGCAGAGACAGTGTCACGCATTTTCTTCCATACAAAGTTACTACCGTCGACAAAAAAAAAAGAATTATCAAAAATTAACCCAAATACTAGAATTTAATGGACTAACAAATTGCATACTTCGAACTTTTCTATGAATGATAAATAAAAGGTATTTTGTTGTAAATTTTTATTATTATTTTTTTTTAATTTCTGTACAAAGTTTGAAATGTGGATTTGTATGGTGTTAAGGACCGGTAACTTATCAATTCTAAACCTGTAGTTAAATCATTACTTAAAATTAACTACAGAAATTTTTATAGAAAATTTGTCTAATCTTAAAAAAAAATATAAAATTTTCGCTTCACCCAGCTTCTACAATTTGCTGAGTGCGTCTTGTCACACAAATAGAATTTGAAGATGCACGTCGTATATGGATTTATTAGATAAAAAATAAAACTAGGAACAGAAGTCAACAATTACAAAACATTGAACAATAATCGAAAATTACTTATATATTTATCATTATTCAAATAAATATTTTGGATGAAATTCGACTTCGTTGATGGTATTACTATCTAAGCGAGTATGTAAGATTTAGATATAGTATGTTTATATTTAAAATATTATTTCTAAATTTTATTTTTAAAACTCGATTAATAGAAAAAATTATAAAAATATTTCTAAATATCGAGCCCTAACCGCCAAAATAACGTAAGCGACATTATTTTCAAAATTTTCTTTTTGATGCAGAGATGCATCTAGATATGCTCTAGGAATATTTCTGCATCCAAAAGAAAATTTTGGAAAAAATGTCGCTTACGTTATTTTGGCGGTTAGGGCTCGATATCTAGAATATATAATTTATGTACATGCATACATATGTAGAAAAGCAAAAATTAAATCAGAAAGAAATCAATATGAATGAATTGAACGCTTATTATTATTGTTTTTTGTTTTAATTCGAAAATATATTTTTCGGGATCCCGAATTTTAGGAGATTCATATGTCGGCAAAGCTTATTAGCCTACACATATTTCTACATATAGTGTAACCGTTCCGTTTTTTATTTGCCCATGAGCAAGCGCGTGCGCATTGTTGCCAACTTTTATGACCTTATCTGACAGCCACGCAGACAAGCAGCCAACGCACCTGCCAAATTGCCAAAATTTTTAAGTGGGCTTTTGTTTACTTATTTTATTTTAGTTTTTTTTTATGACTACTTATTTTGTAACCCCTTCTATACTTGTTTGATGTTTCAAAGTTTTGTCTCGCAATACGCAGGCTGTACATATATATACATGTATGTATGTATGCATATACTTCAACGCAGTTTGCAGTTGTCGCCGAGTGGTGCACAAGCCAAACATATGGATGTTTTTTTACTTAATAAAAAATTAAACAAGCCGTAGTGTAGCATTATTTTTGGTACATCGGTTTCAGTAAATTTAAAAAAAACCCCCCGTTTATTTAAGTTTGCTTTCTTACACCAAATTGAGGTATGTAAGTTTTTATGAGACATTTTAATTACAGTTGTTGTTACAATTGTTGCTGACTTTGTTAGTTTTAATCACCTTCAAATACGTTTCACTGAAATTTTTGCTACACCCAAACTTTAATAGCTGCCAACATACAACGAAAAAAGTAAGAATAGTGAAAGCGCAAAATGCCACTGTCACTAAACAAATACAAAAGACTTAGGCCGCGAACTTTTTAAGTGCACGGCTTGTTCCAGTTTTGTTACTAAGTAAGTTTATATACTAAGCGCCACTGGCAGCTAATTAAAGCACTACATTTCAAACAATACTATGAAAATAATTCTTTTATTACCAGCGTTTTTTGCTGCAGCTGTACGATTATTTTGTGCACCCTATACCAATTGCAACACCCTGCTCCAATCACAAACGTCATATTTTTTCTCACAATCACAATGCTCCGACAACTAAAAGGTGTAACAGAAAATTACGAAGATAAGTAGCCACAAGTGCCTTTCAGTTGATAAACGTGTACATTTCGTGTCTCAAAACGCTCATAATAATAATGAAAATAATGATTTCATGCCCTGCTGCACCACGACGCTCGCTGCATGGATTCTTCATTTTACATCTCATGCTAAATAGCAAAATAGCCCAGCGCCTCCTTTGCTCCTTCGATTCATATATGCATAAGTATTAAGTTCTTTTTACCCAAGCTTATCGTGTGAACTAATCTTGTGCTGCTAAATTGTCCTACAGTGACCACACCACTTTGATGCAGAGTCCGATACAAACTTTGATACTCACTGCAGTTTAGTGGCCTAGGGTGGTGTTGACTGTGCGGCTTAGTTGGCCTTACTTTCAAATGCAGGAGATGTTTATTTGTACATGAGAACTGAAAAAAAGGAATTGTGAATTGAATTGAAGCCTAAGAAAATGCTACGAAGAAGCCACAATATCTTGCAACTTCCACTTTGAGAAGCAAAATAAGAAGAAGCAGAAAATAATAAGTAACATAGCAGCAACAACAAATAATCTACATTTGCTCCCATATTACGAGCTAATTTCCTTCGTTCGCTTTAACTTATACATATTTACATATATATGTACTCATATACGTTTGTATGTATAAGGCTCACTGCTCTGTTGCGCGTGTAGCTAGTGGCTTAGTAAGCCATTTCACTGTAGGGGTTTCCCACTTGCGCACCATAGTCACCACCACACACACAATAATTGTGGAAGTCATCTAATTTAGACTGTCGCTAGGCATTCGTAAGTCTACCCTATCAAGTAAGAATACAAGTAACGCCAAGTAAACTATATGCAGCGAGTTCCTTTTTTTGTGATTACTAAGCCGCTTTACCCAGCTCCTTCCGTTCAATTTGATGCAGCAAGAAAGCAGATAAGCAAACTAAACTAGAGTTGTATATAAATGTTGTACACTTGTTGCACGTTTTGCAGGCAGCATGATACCCTTTTTTGACGGCTTCCACCTCTCGCAGGTACATACATCAATATGAATATGAATGCCTTTCGTAAGCAAGTGCACGTGCGACAGCGTAACGCTTGCTTTGCATTCATTACATTTACTTCCTTCCTTTTCAAGGTGCGCTAGCAGTGCATTTCTTCCGGTGAGCGCGCGTTAAAATTGTAGCAAAATTAAAAAATAATTCACTTCGAAATGGTGTGTGTGTTTGTGTGTGTGTGTGCATGTTTCGACTGCCTTTACGCTTGTCTATAAATCCAGTGGCTGGCTTGCGTGCAGTCAAAGCGCAAATATAAATGACTCATCATTAACTTTTATTTATGTACTTATAATGTTTTATGTGTTTATATCTTTTCATTTTCTTTGGCTATTCAATTTTATACTTAAAGGTTAAACGCTTTTGTTCACCACCAAATTTGCTTTCAAGCCTTTTAGGGCAATTTATAGTAGTTTTTATGCAAATATTTGTTTTGTGTTGAAAAATGTTGCACAGGTGCAATTAAACTATGCCTTGTATGTGTACAAAGCATTGTATGTGCATTGGTTATTTATTTTACAGTCGGCGTTTAAAAAAAAAAAAAAATTATTTTGCGTGCACTTAAGAAAAAAATTTTAGCCAAGGAGGTTATATAGTTCAATATGATCTTAAAAGAGATATAGATACCAAAAATATCTTTCCAACCATATATATATCAGTCTTGAAGGACCTTTGAATACAAAAATTTAGCTAGTTACTAGCCGAAATCTGTGTGACACCAAGACACTCTTGAAGTAAGTTTCCAAGCTAGAATCCGATCCACGTAAAGCAATTATGAGCCTGTGGTTAGTGTAACGGCTGATTTTTATGCCAGTTTGCGTCAGCCCCCTCAACTTGTCCACCCCTTAGCCGCACTGGTATTCGCTGGTGAACTTCAGAATTTAAGGAGTGCTTCGAGGAAATTTGTAAACCTGGCACACTCAAAATAAATGCAAAAATGGACTAAGCACGTAACTGGTACACTCAAAGGAGTGCAGATAGCTTACAAATTATTCGAAAAGGGCGTCGTTCAATGAAAACTGCAGTCCTATTTATACCTGTCGTCAAACAGCCGGCTATTGAGAGTCCTTAAAAAGATAAATTCACTAAGCTAGGTTCACTCAATTGGCCTGATATTTCTACACAGATGCAAGGACTAAGTCTCTTTCAGTTTCTTTACAGACTTCTTTCAATGAAAATCAGGTAACGGTTACATATTCCCTTCCTTTGACAGATGAGGAAGAGATTGTGGAAACTACAGTTCCAAGGCTCAAACTGCTTGTTGCCAGTACTGTGGCAAATGAAGATGCCACAAAATTTGTTGACAGCTTTAAGTGACTTACCTATTGTACTCACAGAAGGTGCTTAGCTTCGGTTGATTGAACAAATTTGCACTGCGTCGCTTGCGCTCTCTTACTTATATAAAAAAAAACAATGGATGCTAATTGACGTCGCCTGCCGGCCTAAGTTTGGAAAGGATGACTATACAAGTCGAAATAGGTTAAGGCTTAATAGAATGATATCCTTCGTGCTATATGTTGAGCACAAGACCTTCAAAACCTTAACATCGTTCTGGAAATGTATACAGGTTTTAGCAAAAGCATGGGGTCTGCCACCGATGACACCTCTATTAGTTAAAACAATATCTGTTGTTCATCGGCGGTAGGGTTTGGCGGAGTGTGGCAGTATCTCTATAAATAGCATGGGAAATCTGTTTCCCCTCCAAGTTGATCTCAGGGCATTGGCTAGACCCCTTGCTTCTTTGAAAATAGTTCAAAAATTCCAAAAAACACCAAATTTTTCAGTTCAGTTTTGTGAAGTAGAAAACGAATCAACTTGCATGGACAAGTAAGTATTCCCGCCATTGATTGGTGCAAGCAAGAAATTAGGATCCGTCTGAGTCAGTAGAATTGGTTGATGCTGCTT
>NW_016164130.1:30462-33157 GCF_001687245.7 Rhagoletis zephyria | reverse complement strand
TATTAATAGTCTATTTTTATAGTTAATTTTAGAAATTAAGTTTAAGAGAATGTTATTGCCAATAATGCCATCAAAGCAATCATGAAATTTAAATTCTAGAAAACTAACATAACAGTTTGTTTTTTCAAATTCTTTAAACAGCGGAATGCTATATTGGATATCTGTTGAAACATTTCTGTTTAAAACTTTTATTGTTATAGAAGACGACTTTATTCTCCATTTCGGATTGCAGACATTAGGGTTTATTATACTTAACTCTGCACCTGTGTCAACAATAAACTTGTTTTCTTACGGGCGTGTCTACGATTATATAGGGTAATTTTCGTGTCCGTCCAATTGAAAATTTGGCGTATTCTCATTTACTCCTACATCCATTGGTTCTGTTAAAGGTTCATTACGTAAACGACTATGGTTTTGATTAGCATTAAATCGCTGGTTGTTGTTGTTATTTGCTTGGTAGTTATTAGTGCTGTTAATTTTACGTGAACTATTTTGAGTTCTGTTAGTCAAATTGCTGCTATTGCTAGTAAGTCTTGACTGTAAAGAAAAATTTGTTGGCGTACTGTTATGGTTTTGTTGTCCGTGGTTATTAGTACTGTTATTGGTATTTTGTGCGTGCTGTTGATTAGCATAATTAGAAATGTTGCACGATCTCTGTTCTGAATTATTTCTGTAATTATATTGAGCCCTGTTAAAACTAAATTGCTGATTTTTATATTTTAGGTAGCCATTTGATTTTATAATGTCATACGCTTCTTTTAATGATTTTGGATTTCTGCTTACAATTATACTTTTAACTGGTTCGGGCAAGCCATATTTAAATGGTTTTAAAGCTATTCTAGCGTTGCTTTCACTAGTCACTTCCGGAAATTGATTTCCGCTAAAGTATAATGCGTTATTTAACCTACATAAAAGAGTATTAAGAGAATTATAAAAACTTTCTATTGTGAAGTCACACCTACAAACTCTTATTTTGTCAATTAGCTCATCGACTGAATTTTTTTCTCCATGATTGTCTATAAGTACTTGCTTTATCAGTGGCCAAGTATCAGGGTTACCATTTATTAATACTGACCTTCTTGCACTACCTACGATCTTATCTTTAATATTACCCATTAATAAAATTTTATAGTCAGCAGAAAATGACTCCAAAATTGACGTCATTGAATCGATGCGTTCTAAAAAATTAATCAGTGCATCCCTATTTCCATCATAAGGAGGTATGCTATTTATATTGGTAGAAATAAGCTTAAATTTTGTATTTATATTTAATGCGTCCATGTCTGCTGTAAAACCTGTTTTTGTTGTACTTAACTTCGAAGGTGACCTCCGGAGAGCTCTAAGTGAATCGCTTCTGTTAACTAGTTGATTGCAGTTATTGTTTTTGTTCGCTCTTCAACTTTCCGACACAGACAGTTGAATTAATTTTGTATGCAGCTGATTTGTTGTTGTTGATTCCCGAAAAATAGTGTCAAGGTGACCTCCAAAGAGTTGCATAGATCTCGCTGCAATTATGTGATGCTTTAAAATTGTTGTTGTTTCTTTCTTCTCTCAATTGGATATTCAAGCTGCTATTTTTTGTCTTTTGTTGTTTAAAGCTGTAGATTTTTAGTTGTTTTTGTAATTTCTTTGATGTGGCTTCTAATCGGCTTCGATTGCTTTTGTTCTTCTTCTTAATTTTAATTTTTATTGCTGCTGATTTGTTTTTCCAATTTTAATCGGCTTAAATATTCTTTGTTTTTGTTATTAAAACAAAATTGCTGTTAATTGTTTTCTCTTGCATACTGTTAAATTGTTTTTGTATTTGCTCTTAAAATATATATATATATTTTTTTTGCTCTTAAATTGTTTTTCTATTTACCTGTTCTTTAAACTTGAGCACGTTATATTTGCTTTCACAATATTGCACGTTTTAATTTTCAAGGTGACCTTCAAATGTCTTACTCTCAAATTCCCGTTTGTAAGTAAATTGTTTTATTGTTGATTTATTTTACTGTTTAATTTTTTTCACACCAAAATGCTTTTAATACGCAATTTTTTTTCGCAATTTAAGTATGTTTGTAAAAATACCATTTACAATTAATTTTTCATTAAAAATGTTCTTGAACGATGTTTTTTATCAAATTTGTAAAAATTTTTTTCCACAATTGATTTGGTTTCTTTCTCAATAAGTATTTTCTTCTAACTCGGTTTTTTATTGTAAAATTGTTCTTTCCGAACTCTTTTAGGTTTTTAATCCGGTTTGTAAAATTTTGTGTTAATAATGCTCTTTTCGAACTATTTTCCACTTCTTTCAAACTCTTGATTAATTTTTAATTTTTGCAGTGCGTTTTTTATCTATATCTATACTTCTATACTAATTATATAAAGAGAAGTCCCTTTTTTTGTAACAGGTAATCTCGCGAACGGCTGGTCAGATTTTCATGAAATTTTGTATACAAATAGCTTTCGGTAACCACCATGTTTTAGACTAAAAAACTTTTACTTTTTTCGGGTAGGTGGACCAGGAACCGGTCTAATCGAAAAAATCTTATTATAGTCCGATTTGCTTCAAATTTAGTACGTAAGTAGCTTTTTAGCATATATTAGCATATATGACCCGTTTTTTCCGGGAAGTGGTCCAGGGACCGATCTATACGAAAAAATCGAATTTACGGTCCGATTTGCTTAAAATTCGGTGCGCAGATAGCTTTTT
>NW_016164130.1:24094-26634 GCF_001687245.7 Rhagoletis zephyria | reverse complement strand
ACCCGAGATAGTCAAAGTTGGGGAAGAAAATATCAAAAAGTTAAAAATCCAGAAATAGTCCTAATTTTATGATGGTTCCTTAATATATTTTAACTACATTGCATTTGAGTATGGAGAGGCAACTATCTGGAAGTATTTTACATAAAAAATTTACTAAGTATTGCCCGGTTTTTAGTTGCAGTTAAAGAAAACACATGAAAAGGCACGATTTTTTTTAAATTCGAAAAATGTAAATATTTCAAAAACGGTGACACTTTTACCTGAAAATATTTTGTTTATCAGTGAGCTCACCCCCCACCTACCTTCCCCTAAAGTTTGGCACTTTACTTCTGGGACACCCTGTATCGCAAGCTTTGAGTTTTTTGAAATTACCGTTACGTTGGTGAAGCTCGTGGTTTTCGTCCAATTTTCAATATGGCGCTTAAGAAGCACAAGCGCAATGTGTATACTAAATTTGGTTGAGATCGGTCAAGTAGTTTTTGAGATATGCATATATCATATAAGTGGGCCTATACAAGCCAAGTCCGACAATAAATTATTATATACCATTTTAAAGGCCTATATATCCTCTTCTCAGACCATAGACGATCTTTAAAATCGAATCAAAAATAGTCATTAAAAAACTCATAAATCAACGAAATCGTATTTTCAGACCTAAATCGGCAGGTCGCGACCTCTAAATGACCTCTAAAAAATCTATTAAAATAGGCAATAATATATCTCACAGGAACGAATAAAATTAGGAGGTAGGGTCTTGAAATTTCCAAAAAAATCATTTTCGATGGGCACCCTAATGTCCATACATATATATGTAGTATATTCCTCTCGCTCTTTTTTTATTCTTATTCCTACTCTTGAATGCTTTTTGTATTAACTATGTATAAGTTTTTGCTTTTTCAGTATGTATTTTCATTAAGGATAATCAAACCAAACTCCTCAATATAATAAATTGTTATTCGTTAACTTGGTAACGCACAGTTCCACGTATATTTTATTTTTGTAAATCTAACGAAACAAACACAAAATAGGTATACGGTACCGGGCAAAAGTATTTGTGCCTACAGAGAATTTTTCGCAATGTATGCAAAGGTTTTTATTTTTATTGCTTTCCGCTAATTTTATATAAAAATATAGTTCACACTACAACAAAAAACATGAATATAAAATCTCTGAACTTTCTGCAATACTCAGGAAAATTCAATAAATTCGCGTTGATTTTTTGATTTTTTTTGTGATGTCTGTCGTTTTGACTGAACAACACCTACAACAAAAAATGACGATTTTTTAGCAATTTCAAACTTGCACTTTGTCATACTAAAATTGAATGGGCTATAAAACTGCATACTAAGAATCAAAAAGGATCTGATTAGAAAGTTGCAAATGTGTTGTATTTTCCTGAGTTTTTCCCTAAGTTATAGACTCTTTTTTTGTTGTAGAATGAACTATATTTTTATAAAAATGGACAGAAAGAAATTATAATAAATTTGCATACATTGCGAAAAATTCTCTGTACAAATACTTTTGCCCGGGACTGTACGTAAAACTGTGAGGGGTATATTTTTTCAATAGATATAGAACAATCCTAGGGACTGAGAGCATTAAAATTCTGAATTTCCTTTGTTAGGACCACCCTAATATACGCAAATGTATGTATGTATGCACATTATAAACACGGCAATGTTGCAGTAGTGGAGCATGCCACTGGTGATGTACTGGATACTGTCCCAATAAACATTTTTGTTAAATCTCAATTTGAGATGCACTTGAGAATCAGTTCTTTTCTCAAGTCTCAAACGTTAATTCTGAAATGTATCTCATTGATAGCGTTCTTGAACTAAAAGGCACATATTTAATATGAAATTTTCCTTTATTTTCAAATTGAGAAATGTTGGGTTCTCAACTTTTTCTCAAACGTGAGTAGAGCGGAACGAAATGAAATCCAGTTACTCTCATTGAAATATTTGTATAGTGTTGCCAATGATACATGCAAGAGAAACACAGTTTTTATAGGAAAGAAATTTTTATTTATGCAGTTTAACAGTTTATTTATTCATTTAGTTTAACAATGAAAAATACGGTTGATGTCAAAAATTAGTTGCATGGTTTGTTTTGAAATTAGACAAATTGCGAAAAACAGCGACCGCGTGGTCGAAGAGCCATTTTGCGACTGATGTAGCAGACTACCGATGGAATTCGATATCTGTGCCATGTTGAGATATATGGAACGGAACGGAGTGCTAACAAATTTTTTCTCAAATGTTTCTCAAACCGTTCTTAAATTGGTAAACAATGTTTGAGAAAATGTTTAGTCTCAAATGATAAACAATCAATTTGATCAGTGAGAGATTAGTGAGAGCAAAACTGTTGATGTTATATATACTGATTTCAGTAAAGCATTTGACAAAGTTGCCACTCGTTGCTCATCTATAAACTTGATCTTCTTGGTCTTCCACCTAATTTTCTACGTTGGATCTCTTCATACCTCTATGATAGATCACAAAGGGTATTGTTTAAAAATACTATCTCTGACGTCATTGATG